>NW_022204507.1:3988173-4011758 GCF_008831285.2 Nymphaea colorata | reverse complement strand
GACAGTGAGAGTTCTGAGAAAAAGTAAAGGAGATCGAGGGCAAGAAGAAAAAGACCAAGCCAGAATTGGTCGAATCAAGTGATGATGAAAGTCCGACTATGCACATATTTTATGAAATGAGAAAAGAATGAACAATCTTGAGCTTAGGGGGAAGGGGAAACATTCATACTCATGTGAGGACTACTACTTTGGCATGGAAGGGGACGAAGTTGTGAAAGGCTTGCCAGAGAATTCATCAGATATGATGGAACCACTTGTCCACACGTTCATCTTTCAACCTTTTTCAATGATTGCTACAAAATTCGGAAAATAACAGAGCTTTGTTCCGATATTTTCCAAGAAGTCTTGAAGGCATTGCCACACAATGGTACAAATAAAATATCAATCTAATCGAGCTGAAGCAATTTGACAAATTGATTTCGAAAGATTTGAACAAAATGCTCCCATGGCTCCAACCCTCAGTACTATTTGCAGTCTTCATCAGAAACAAGGAGAAAAGACTCGAGAATTCATCCAAAAATGGAGAATTCAATGCAATCAGATGAGGGAGCCCATTTCTGAGACACAAGCCTTGTCACTCATCAGGAAAAATCTTTCCAAACCCTTGAAAAATCTCATCCGCAATGCCCCGATCAAAACCTTTGCTGAGTTGAATGAACAAGCAAATCGATAGAAGAAGGAATTGAGGACGGAGATTTTGATGGAATTATTGCTCCTAAATATAAAGAAAATGAAAGAAAGGAGGAAGGGCAAAGTTGCCCACACACTTCATAGCCAATGCTGGCATTAGAAAGGATCATGGCAACAACTACAAGCATGACAAGGAAGTCAATTTCAAGAAGAACTCGCAGTTTATCAAAGGCGACGATGAAAGGAAAAACAAACACCCAGGTTGGAGCTACGACCGAAAATTCACTCCTCTCAGCTAGTCTCGAGAGAAGATCCTCAAATACCTTCTCGCCAAAGAACTATCGTCTTGCCAAAAGTATTTGAGCCTCCGAGAATGATGGGAGGAAATAAAGAAAAACTGTGTAAGTTTCATCGTGCCCCTGGTCATGCACTGAGGATTGTTTTGTCTCAAAAATATTATTCAAGACTTCATCAACAAGGATCTCATGATTGGTGATGATAGCATCCCTGAGGTGTTGAGGAATCCATTTCCTGGCCATGGGAAGGTGGTAGTGGCCATGATCACCACAGGCACTCCACTTCCATATCATCCGCAGGAGCACATCTAACCTTGTGGTAGAAGTAGTTCACATAAAGTCATGGTGACAGATCAAGGTGGGAAACCTTTGGATTTTATTGTTCTGATGAACAGAAAGACAGAAGGTTCATCTAAAAACTTCCAATAATCACAAAGACTTTATCTTACAAAGCGGTGATGATGAATCTTCAAATGACTCTGGATAAAGATTCATGCTACTGGGGTAAGGTCCTCCCCTTGAAAGAACGTATAGTTGAAGGAGATTGGATTCGACCCTCTAAGGACCAGTCAATTACCTTTTCAGAGAAGGACCTCTCAAAATGGAGATATTTTCATGAAGATGCTCTTTACATCGTCGTCCAAGTCAATGGAATGACTGTGCCACATGTATTGATTGCAGAGGAAGTGACTTAAATATTATTCCCCGATCTCACGACCAAAGCTTTGGATTTCTTGAAGACAAATATCATTCCGATAATACCAAATCTACAGATACGATGGCCGAGGCATGAACAGCAAAGGTACCCTCGACATGAATGTGATCATTGAAAATACTAGTCATTGCATTGTATTTCACGTGGTAGATGTACCACCATCATACAACTTGCTTTTGGGACGACCTTGAATCCATCAAGTACAAGGGATCCCATCCACTCTTCATCAATGCCTGAAATGGAATGTTGGTCCATCAGTCATCACTGTCTGTGCTGAGAACCGGTCGAGAGGTTGATGCAACTCATGCTCCCTAGGCCAATTGATCCAGTGGATGTACGAGCATAAGAACAACAAAGGACAGACCTTTGGAAGAATGGATGCGAACATGGAGATAGGGGAACCATCCAGGAATGCTTATACTATTTCAAGCAATCGTGCAAGTTACCAAGAACACCAATTGTATGTTCATTTCATGAAAAACCCTAAGGGTTTTCAGTTGCTTTTGAAATGTGGCTACCGTCCATTCACTGGCCTCGGGAAAAATGAAGATGGCATCTTGCAACCTATTAGCATATCTTTTCAGATGAACATGAGAAGACTGGGATATCTCTGTTGTCGATTTTAAATTCGTCCAACTCTTTCCTTTATCCTCTTTACAGGATGTCGGAACTCAATGTCTCAGTTTATTTTTTTCCTCGGAAGTCCTCCCAGAAAGCATTTATCGAACGAGCAGTCGGTGAAATGGAACCTATGGCAATACCCGAGTCAGAATTACCAAAATTCACTCAGATTCAAAAACAAGAACATCTCTCATCCTTGGTTAATGATCCAATTGAAGAAATTAATATTGGAACCAGTAAAGATCCTAAAATTCTTCAAATTGGCACCAGTTTGTCAGTAGATGAGAAGAAAAGATTGGTGGACTTTCTTATAAGTAACCAAGAAGCTTTTGCTTGGACTTATGAAGATATGCCAGGCTTAGACCCCCAGTTGGTCGAACATCGTTTGCCCTTAAATCCTAACTGCAAGCCAATTAAGCAAAAATTGCGCAAGCTTGACAATCGACTAGAATGCCATGTAAAAGAAGGACTAGAAGTCTTGCTAAAGGCAAAATTCATTCGTGCCATTGATTACCCCGAATGGTTGGCGAACATCGGGGTGGTCCCTAAGAAAAATGGCAAAGTCAGGTTATGCATTGACTTTCGAGACTTGAACAAAGTCACACCGAAGGATGATTATCCTCTTCCAAACATTGTTCTTGGTGACAGACAGTACTGCAGGTCATGCAATGTTTTCTTTCATGGATGGATATTCGGGATATAACCATATTAAATAACAGTCAAAGATCAACCTAAGACCGCTTTTACTACACCTTGGGGTACTTTTTGTTACACGGTAATGCCATTTGGGTTGAAGAATGCTGGAGCAATCTATCAAAGGGCAATGGCTGCCATCTTCCATGATCAGATGCACAAAATCATGGATGCGTATATCGATGACATATTGATCAAATCCAAGAGAGAGAAGATCACATTGAAACTCTTACCCAAGTATTCGAGAGGCTTTTATAGTACAAGCTTCGCCTGAATCCTCAAAAGTGTGTGTTTGGGGTTGAGTCAGGCAAATTCTTGGGTTTCATGGTCAGTAAGAAGGGGATTGAAATGGATCTTACCAAAGCTAAGGCAATAATCGATATGCCACCACCTATCAATATCAAGGAGTTGTGAAGTTTGCAAGGCAAATCCAATCCATCAGACGATTCATTTCTAATCTGGCTATGAGATGCGAGCCATTCAACCAGCTACTGAGGAAATGTGTCAAGTTTGAATGGGGTTTTGAATGCCAACAGTCATTTGAAAGGATCAAGAAATACCTTCTAAATCCACCAATTCTAAAACCACCAATGTTGGGTAGACCATTGCTGCTTTACATCACAGTGAATGAGTCAGCATGTGGGGCTTTTTGGAACAATATGAGGAAGGAAGTCGCACCAAACATGCAATCTATTACATTAGTACTCTCCAATAGAGAAAACTTATCTGACATTGGTTTGGATGTGTTAGAAGTTGAGACATTATTTATTAGCTTGTGAGGTCAAGATACTCTCCAAGCTAAATCCTCTCAAGTACATCTTGGAACAACCATTTCTTAATGGGCGTATCGCCAAATGGCAAGTTCTATTGATGCAATACGATCTTGAATATGTGTCTCAGAAGTCAATCAAAGGACAAGCAATTGCGGATCAGTTAGCAGACTTCCCTCAGTATGAAGAAATCAGAACAACGGATGAGTTTGCAAATGAACATGTACTAAGATTGGAAACAGTTTTTACATGGAAGATGTACATTGATGGGTCCAGAAATGTGATGGGAGCAGGCATAACATCTTACTCATCATTCCAGAAAACAAAATGATCCCGTACTCTTTGAAACTTGATTTTCCATGTACCCATAACATGGGTGAATATGAAGCCCTCATACAAGGACTTCATTTTTTATTGAGCTTTCAATGAAAAGAGTGCATGCCTTCGGTGACTCACAGCTTATTATAAATCAAGTGAATAGAGAATGGAAGTCAAAGACGAAAAGTTGGTGCCATATCAAGAAATTGCTACCTCTTTAATCCGTCAATTTGAAGAAGTACAATTGGCTCACGTAAAAGAGAGAAGGTAACCCTATTGCGGATGGCCTCGCGAGCTTAGGATCCACCATCATTTTTTGAACCAATGAAGCAATCCGTTCTTTTGAGATTGGAAGATTAGAAAACCTGCTTTTGAAACGATGGGCATGTTCTTCATATCCAAGGGGGGAATACGCCTTGTACCATGACATGAAAAGGTGTATTGAAAGCAGGAATTCCAGCCGAAATGCCTAAAAATGAACAAAAAGCAATACAACGTATGTCAGCGAGGTACTTTATCCTAGCAGGGGCATTATATAGACGTGGATTTAGCACTGAATACTCTCGGTGCCTTGATGAAGATGAGGCGAAGGAAGTCATAGAAGAATCACATCAAGGAGATTGGGGGGCCATGTTGGTTACCAAACCCTCACCAAACAAATAATTCGAGCAGGGTATTATTGGCCTACCATGCAAAAAGATTGTCACCAATACGTCGAAAGATGCAAAGAATGCCAACTGCATGCTCCAATGATTCATGCCCCAGCCTCTCACTTGCATTCTGTGACATCTCCTTGGCCATTTTCAAAGAGTGCATGCCTTCGGCGACTCACAGCTTATTCTAACGGCCATAAGTATTTTCTTGCTGCAACGGATTATTTTGCCAATGGGTAGAAGTCGTCACACTCAAAATAGTGGAAGGACGTCATGTAGTGTCCTTCATTCACAAAAATCTTCTTGCAGATTTGGAGTCCCTCATGATATAGTATCTGACAACGAAACTCATTTCAAGAATGAAAAGATGAGGCAATTGTGCAGCAGGTACCACATTACACACCATTTTTCAACTCCTTATTACCCCCAAGGCAATGGACAAGCAGAGGCTACAAACAAGATCCTGATCCGCATCTTGAAACGGACAGTAGAAACTAGAAGATTGGCATGAAAAGATGCATAACGATCTATGGGCCTATCGCACCACTATTAGAACTCCAACAAATGTACTCCAGCAAGCTAGTCTATGGAACAGAAGTGGTTTTACCATTACATGTGTTGAAACCAGCTTTGAAGTTCGCTTCTCTCATAGAGCTCCTCTAACTCATTATCAGCAGAAAAGGCTAATGCAACTCGATTTGCTAGATGAAAAGAGGCTAAAAGCGGCTGAACATGCTAAAGCTTATCGGCAAAGGATAGCTAGACAATTTGCCAAGTCAGTTATCGAGAGAAAGTTCAAAGTAAATGATTCGGTCATACGATCTGCGGTGTACCTTAGAGGACGACCACGAGGCAAGTGGGCACCAAATTGGGAAGGCTGTATGTCATTAAGGAAGCTTTGCCCCACAATTCATACCGACTAATCGATGCTGATGGGGTGGAACTTGCCGATCCTGTTAATCCCTTCACCTCAAGAAATTTTATCTCTAGTTCTCTTGTATTCACTTTCCAATTAATGTCAAACATTTGTGTTTCCACTTTGATTATTCAATCTAGATTCTTCCCAGTTGTAAAACATGACTATTTCACTGGGACATTTTTTTTTATTATTATTATCGCTCAGGGCTTGAAAGCACCCGTGCAGGTAAAGGGTTCAACCTGCAATATGAGGGCAACCCATGCAGGCAAAGAGGTTAAACATGTGCTACAAGCCAAAGCAACCCACACAGTTAAATGTTCAACTTGTGATGCAAGTCAAGGTAACCCATTCAGGGGGTTAAACCTGAATTTGAAATCGAAAAACCCATGCAGGTAAGGGATTAAACATGCAATTTAAGCTCAAACATCCATTCAGGCAAGGGGTAAAGCCTGAAACATCTCTATGAAAATGTCTTGTTTGAAAAATTTTGGCGTTTATCTTTGCCACTAAGCACGGCTAACACCGACTTCTTAACAAAGAGGGGCATCTGTAATCACCCCAAATTTATCTAAAAGATTATGATGTTTTATCCAAGCACGAAACTCAAATTTAGATCCAAATTAAATCCAAAATACAACTTTCATATCCAAATTAGATCCAAAACCCAAGTTCATATCCAAATCGATCATTTAAGACCCATTTGTTCGCTTTTTGACAAAAAAATATTCTTTTAGAGGGTGATTTTAGTCTTTTTGGGTAGACAAGACCCATTTGCCATTCTTTTTAGCAAAAAATCTCCGTTTAGAGGTGGTTTTAGTCTTTTTGGGTGGACAAGACCCATTTTCCCTTTCTTTTGACAAAAAAATCTTCTTTTAGAGGGTCATTTTAGTCTTTTTGGGTGGACAAGACCCATTTGCCGTTTCTTTTGACAAAAAAATCTCTTTTAGAGGGTGATTTTAGTCTTTTTGGGTAGACAAGACGAATTTGCCCTTTCATTTGACAAAAAAATCTCCTTTTAGAGGGTGATTTTAGTCTTTTTGGGTGGACAAGACCCATTTGCCCTTTCTTTTGACCAAAAAACCTCTTTTTAGAGGGTCATTTTAGTCTTGTTGGGTGGACAAGACCCATTGGCCATTCCTTTTGACCAAAAAACTTCTTTTAGAGGGTAATTTTAATCTTTTTGGGTAGACAAGACCCATTTGCCCTTCTTTTGACCAAAAAATCTCTTTTTAGAGGGTGATTTTAGTCTTTTTAGGTAAAAAAATTCAAATTTGGGGTTTTGGCTCCAAAATCTTTATAAATACCCCAATTTTCCCCCCTCTTAGGTAAGATTGGCCTTGAGAGAAATTCTAGTGTATTCTCACTTGAAGACTTAGAGTTTCTCTTGAGCTCTCTCTCTCTCCCTTTCCTCTCTCATTTTTCTCTCCAACTTGGAGCAAGCTACAACCATCTTGGAGGCATTATCTTGGAGCTTCACTCAAACGGAATTTCAAGTGAGGGTGTTTATCTTCCTTAGGTCATTTCTCATTAGAGGTATGCAATCAACATCCTCTCATTTCATTTTTTTCTCATCTTCATCTCCCCATGACCAAAGGAGATAGCACTCAACCTCTTTTTAGAGACAAGAGGCTATGCTCAAGTGCACCGAGACCATGAGAAGATGAGATGATATTTTATTTTAAGATTAAATCATGCTCTTTCAAGTATTCTTGTTGTTGTTATTTTTCATTAATATGTTCTTATTATTATGCTATTCCTTTTTCTTGAACATAGTCTTGTTGATTGTTTTCATTTTCTCTTCTCATCTTCATCTCCCCATGGCCAAAGCAGATAGCACTCAACCTCTTTTTAAAGACAAGAGGCTATGCTCAAGTTCACCGGGAGCATGAGAAGATGAGATGATATATTATTTTATGATTAAATCATGCTCTTTCAAGTATTCTTGTTGTTGTTGTTATTTCCCTTCATGAATATATTCTTGTTGTTATTGTTATTTCCTTTCTTCAATATAGTCTTGTTCTTGTTATTTTCTTTTCTCTCTTCCTCCTCTCCCCATGGCCAAAGAAGATGGCACTCAATCTCTTTTTAGAGACAAGAGGCTATGCTCAAGTGTATTGGGAGCATGGAAGGATGAGATGATCTTTCATTTCGTGATTGAATCACGCTTTCTCTTTTATTAAATATGACATTGTTTTTCTTTCTATATTTTCTCCTCATCTTCATCTCTCTATGGCTAAAGGAGGTAGCACTCAATCTCTTTTTAGAGACAAGAGGCTATGCTCAAGTGCACCGGGAGCATGGAAAGATGAGATGATCTTTCATTTTAATCATGTTCTTTCTTTTCATTAATACATTCTTGTTGTTCTTTTACTTCCTCTTATTTTTCTCTATTCCTTATTTCCCAAAGGCCAAAGGAGATAGCTCTCAATCTCTATTTTAGAGTCAATAGGCAATACTCAAGTGCACCGGGAACACGAGAAGATGAGGTGACATATCATTTCATAGTTACATAATGTCCTCCCTCCTAATTGAACCTTGCACTTTCCGTCATCCTCTTTCTCTTTTTCCTTCCTTGAATGTTGTCTATATATTTTCGATGCATAGTTGCTTGGTTTTCTACTTATATGTGAGTATGGTTTGGGGACTCTTTATTTTTATATTAATTTTTGAGGTTGAGACTTGTCAAACCCGGGATAAACCCTCACGAAAATGTACATATTAATATGCATTTGCATGTCATTTTGCGCTAGTTTCTTTCTTAATCATCCCATTAGAAACCCTAACGAGTGTCTCGTTATGTTGCTTGTTTTCTTCCATACCCAACGGTGGAAGAAATATATCCTTACAACAAACTAAATAATAACATTCTATGCTTATTTTCCAAAAAAAATTCAAAAGGAACCTTCTAACATGGCCCTAGGGACTTAGCTTAGACTCTTGTATGAATCCAAGCTCCCCTCCGGCCCATATTAAACATGAAGTTGGTAATTTTAAGTTATTTCTTGATTTCTAATCTTGTGAAGGTATGGATGTATACACATGTTATATACATCTATGCCAGCATCGTAACCCACCATCTTTCTCTCGTATGTGCATGAATACATATGTACATGTGATCCATTTTCTCTCTTTCAAATACTGATTCCTCTTTTCAAGACAAATATCTTCTCTTATGAAATTTCTCAAACCCATATATACGTATGATAATTTTATTTTCCTCTAAAATTTCTGTTTCTCTTCAAATCAATACGTCTTTTTCTCTTAAGCTTTCATATATGTGTATATGTGATGGTATGTACACATGTATGCATGTCTTTCTCTATCTCTCTCTCTTTCTTTTCATAAGAGTGTTTTATCTCTTGTATTCTTTTTAACACTCTCCTTTCATGATATTTTTATCTATCAACTTCATTAAGACCACAAACCAAGTAATGACCCAACATTGGAGTCATGCTTGATGGTCTACAATCTCAATCCCCTTTCAAAAATTTTTCCTTCTTATATTCAACAAGAAAAACCTTAGATGTTTGTTGTGGTAGGAATGATTTTAGATGAATGTTGTGGTAGAACAGTTTTACATTCATATGGGATAAATGCATCCATGTATTCTCGCTCACTTTATTTCATTTATGATCATAAGCATCTCTCCAAAAGAACTTAAGCAAGATGGGATGGAGCTCTAACTGGGTGGTAACCAAATTAGAGCAAAATCTCAAACCTACTTAAAGACTTAAGAGAACATTAAAGTGATTTCAAGATGATTTCACAAGCTTTTCAAATGATACTAATTTCACTTTTTCCTCAAAATATTTCACATTTTCAAGCAACCCTTCAAGAGTCTTTTCAAAAATTTATAACATCAAACTTTCAATATTTTCTACACCGCATATAGAATCAAAAGGATGTTTAAGTTAAAATGAAATGCATCAATTATGAACATAGCCCTCGGATCGATTACCCCCGGTGAAGGCACCGGGAACAGTCAATCCTCGTACCAATGGGCGAGTCCCTTTTCTTTCTTATTTCAAAACAAAACTCAATTTTTTTGAAGCAATCCAAAACCAATAAAATTTTGGGATGCAAACAACAGACAATTGGTTCATCCAGAAAATTAGTCCCATGTAGAACCAAAACATGCAGTTGAAACCAAGCTTGTGAAATGTATCATCGAAAATAGCAAATATCTCTTGCACAATTGTCAGGAAATAAAATAGGCCTTGTGAAACTTATTGCAAAACACTAAGGACTACAGAAAAGAACATAATGCACAAAAAATGTCTTTAAGAATGCTTGGTCGAAACCAATATCAGCAATATTTTTTTTAGTATGCTAAAATGCCTAGTTTATTGGATCCATTACCAGCTTCGATTGAAGAGTAGACCACAAGCCCCTACTAAAATATATTTGATACATAGTCACATACAAAATATAGTTCGGCACTAACATAACCTTGATAGCTAGTATATTTTCAAATAGAAGTTGATTGGTAATGCTGGATAAGAGCATGAGGTGAACATGATGTTAGTGTAATATGATATATTTGCCTGAAATTATTATATTTATCTGAAACTATTAAATTATTAGAGCATGAGGTGAACATGAATTTCTCAAGGATAACATGGCGAAGTTGTATATCTCAGAAATATTTCAGAAATCAAATTTTTTTAAAAAAATTAAAACATTTAAAAAATCCTGAAAAATATAAAAATAAAATAAATAAGAAATTATATAAAATATTAAAAAAACGTGTATAATTCACGTTTTTTTTTTTTTATATTCTGACATTTTTTAAGAAAGATGCGTTGTAGTGCTGTTTGATACGCCTGACTTATTTTTCACGTATTTACGCGTCTTTTTCAATTAAGTTGCGATATTTGTGACTTTGGACCCACTATCAGGGATAACTCACGCTAAAAATGTGGAACAACCCACTTCTTGGAATAACTGCAAGAGCTTAACTGAACACTAACTAAGACCATGATGCCTACTAATTGTTGCCATGATGCCACGATAAAGACCTTCGGTTAAGGTCGTGACAATGTGTCGCTTGAGTGGTTCGGCTTCTCTGCATGGAGAAATATTGGCAGAGAGAGAGAGATGAAAAGAAGAGAAAGAGAGCCCATAAAATGGAAATCCCAAGCGTCAACAGGTAAACACAAGGAGCAAGAGAAAAAGACAATGGTTTTTGTGAATGGTGCATGTTTTATTCCCCCCATGGTTTGCCATTTCTTATGTCACTCTATCAATCCAGGAGCGGGCACGTCATTCGCTAAAAATCAACTTTTTACAAAACTTCAAAAGGCTGTGGCTTTGCGTTTCTCAAAATGAGAGGCCCCTTCGTTAGAACTAGTCATTTTGGAAGGCCTTAATTTTTGAGAAACGCTGCTTCAAATATTTACTTTGTTTAACGATGATAGACCATAGGTCGTTAAGTTCCTTTGTCAAACTTTTAAATTTCATAGTCACACAAAATATGATATTTTAAAAAACATGAGAGGAAATGAAATGGCTTTAAAACTTTAAAAAATGTGTTTTTAATGTGTTTTTTTCACTTTTTTTTCATTTTTTTATTTTTTAATGTCAAATATTTTTTTTTATTTTTTATTTTTCATTTACGGTAAATCTACTTTTGAATTTGTGTTATTATTTTCTCACTTATTTTATTTTTTTAATTTTAGTTTTTTATATTTTTTTAAAAATTATTATTTTTTCATATTTTTCAAGTCCATCGTATTATACTTGAAAAAACCTTACCATTTTAAACTCTAAGATGTTATTTGTGACTATACTTTTAATGCATCTTATATTCATTTTGCTTTCATTAAAAAAAAAAAAGTGACAAGTTCACTCGTTTCTCGAAGATGACTCAGTCCAACTTGATGAGTAGCAATCAGATATACCTGTGATATGATTAACTGAACAAGACTATCTACCATGGACATTAATTTGACTGTATACTGAAATTTATATGGGAAAGATGATGAGGGAGAAAGGAAGACTAGTGTTTGTTTCATACATTTCAACTGAGTAGAACAGACTCACCATTCAGTAAAAAGCTAAAGCTCCCACTTAATCTTTTGTCTTCTTAACATAACTTACACTTTGGTACCCATAAAAAAGTAGTCACAACTTTTGATCTGTTCCTTCCTTTTCTTTTTTAACATCGCTGTAGGATTTGTCGGAACGGCCTACTCGGGTCTGCCTTCACTTTGACTTGATATTCTTTGTACAGTGAAGAGGAGGACGCTTCTCAAAAGATGCCCATTTTTCATGTGGCCGTTCTTCATATTTTGGCTGGTTTTTACTCTTGGTGAGCAAAATGTACACTGGTTCTAAAAATCTGAGTGTGACCACAGATGCGTCCACGTTCTCCGTTCTCTATCCACCGTCTTGTCCTAGCGCTTTCTTGAACTGTGAGTACTGACTACAGCACAGATGGGGTTTCATTTCGTGAACTTCAACTCTAGTGCCCAGCCATTAGAAATGGTCCACATGGTTTCCAACCAATCAAGCGAGTACGTAGGGTCGGTATCTGCACAAGTATCCTACCATGACTCACCTGTTTTTAGAATATGACCAAACCATCAATTTTGGATTATTGGCCGATTTGAGGATTCAATTGAATCAGCAAGTGAAACCGCAGATGATATTCAACATTTTATTTCATAAACCAAACAGAAAATATCTGTAAAAAGATCTAACTAAAACTAAACAATCCCTGATGCAGTTGAGCTCGTTTGTGCTCCCGAAGAAAGGTTTCTGATTTTCCTGGTAGGGGGGCAGGAGGCAAAAAGGATGGAAGGATCAAGGAGGAGCTGTTTTCAAGCATCGCAACAACCTTGGACATTCTGCACCTGCTTGATGCATCTTCTTGAACACAGCAGGCCAATATGGATGCATCTTACTATCTAATCGTTGTCACATGTTCCTTCCCATATTTTATCCACAACTTGCAGAGCCGTGTCCCCCCCCCCAGAGTCTCCATACCTAGACCTAAACAACAATGTTTGGATTATTTACTGGGAATGGACAACAGTTTTACCTGTTTGGGTGCACAAGATCAACAAAGAAAGCAAATCCAAAATTACATCTGTATGTTTATGCAATTTAAACAATAATTCCAGTAATAGACAAAATGTGCCTACGAAACACTAGAGGAACAAAAACAATGTTAGTCACTTACATAATTTAATAGATTTTCATCAGTCTCTTGTTGGATTAAGGAGAAATTCTTATTTCCACTTATCATCTCCAGCAGAAAAACACCAAAGCTGTAAACATCTATCTTTACTCACACCCTTCCTTCAAGAAGATACTCAGGTGCCATATATCCACTGCAGAAAAAGATGATAATCGGAAAAAAAACAAAAACTATTAAAGCTACAAGCGAATCTGCTTTCTTCTTAAGTTCATGAGCAAGTTCGCTTTCATGTAATGCATTAAGTGCAACTTTAGTGGGAAAGAGGAGAGGGAATATCTTTTTTTGAAACGACCAAATTACATGATTCAGGTGTGAAAACTTTCGTAATGAGCATCGCCGAAAAGATTGATGCTCATCTATGCTAGTTGTCGATTGTTTGTTGCTCCAATAGGAATCAAATTGAAGAATACAAGAAGTAAGTTAGGATCCATGAGAACAAATGTTTGAATCAATTTATTGGATGGGCCATCACAGCTGGCAATATGGATAACTCTGGAACTTCGTCAGAAGCTAAAAAGACACATGTTCCTTGAAGGTAAATGTATAGCAAAAACTTTATTGAGGAAACAATATGCTC
Organism: Nymphaea colorata; assembly: GCF_008831285.2. Lineage (NCBI taxonomy): Eukaryota > Viridiplantae > Streptophyta > Magnoliopsida > Nymphaeales > Nymphaeaceae > Nymphaea > Nymphaea colorata. The sequence goes on along the minus strand of NW_022204507.1, from coordinate 3,998,365 downwards.
ATACAAATTCTGAACGAAAAAGTTAGGAATCTTGTTAGTGTCCTGTATTCTAGATTATAGTCTTTTTAGGTGCCTATCTTAAGCAAACTAACAAGCAGGTTGGGATCTAATGTGTATGCTTGCTCTGAGGTCAGTTACAGTTTGGGCCATCTCATGGTAACCCAGTTTTTGTTGCAACAGATTGAACAATGTGGGCACAAAATGCAGATTTCCATGATTAAGATTATCTAGCCAACCTACATGACCGGGACAAGTTAATAGTAATGCATGGCCTAATCTGTTTGACAAATTCTGGTAACTGTAGCCTTGGGGAAGCTGCCAGTTAAATTTGGGTTGTGCATGCTCGAATACTAATGTCGGTATATGATCTGAATTTTGCAAATCCAGTATCAGAAATTGCAGCAACAACCAACTTACCGAGTTCCCAAAATCTCAAGTGTTTCGGTTTGTGTTTGGTCTGTCTCAACGATCTTTGCAGTGCCGAAATCTGAGATCTTGGGGTTCATGTCTTTATCTAATAAAATGTTGCTTTCTTTCAGATCCCTGTGAACAATTCGCAGACGAGATACATAAATCTTCTGGCTATGCCATTTATGAGCTTGAAACGTACTGGCCAATCCAATTGCATACGCTTGGTCGGCTCCCCTTTCAAAGGAAAAATAAAATTAAAGGTGAATTGTCCTTTTCTTTTCTGGTAACGCTAAGCAAATACGGAACGTCAAAAGATAAAGTACATATACTAGGCAACACTTTTACTCAAGTAAATAGCAAAGCTACAATGCTTTTTTTGTTATAAACCATCAAGTTGATGCAACTACTGATGATTGCATATAAGATATAACATAATAAAACCTGGGGGCTCCAAATAAATTTTGACCTTAGCGTCAGATAAAGGTAATTCGTTTCTGATGCAACCCCTGCTGGGGGGTTGGCCCTGCTTTATCAATAAAACTGAAAGAACGAAGGTGCTAGAGGGAAAAAAAAAAGACGAAACCTATACAAGCGGAAAGAAAGAAGGGTCATTTTCAAGAAAAATGAAAGAAATTAGCGAGATAGTAATGCTAAGATTATTTGTGCAGTCTTTTGTTACGGAGGCCGTGCAATACTCACGATGCTGATATATTTATAAACATGGCCATGTTGGTATCCCTTGATTTTAAGCATTGACATCACAGTAATAGGTTCATAAACACAGGAATTGGATACCCTTCAACTACAAGGTCGATGGTGGCCTTTGATAGTAAAAAAAATCTCTTTTCCTGCTTATATATCGAAAATTTACCACTGGCAATACTTTCCTGATACATCCTAAGTAATGGGTATGGGTACAGAGATATAGGCACGGACACAACAGCATTAGGAAATGTGAATATGAAGGGATGACAACATAGATAGACATATATATATATATATATATGTAAAAAAAAATCAAAATAAATGGAATATTTAAATAAACAAGTGATTTAAATAAAAACATTACATGTTAATGAACAATCTCTCTGAAAATAGAATGAAAACAGAGTTGAAAAATGATGAATCATGTAAAATTAAGCAGTTTGGATCATTTTTTATTTAAAAAGTACCTAAGCGTATCCAAGTACCCACTTTAGGTATAGATACAACAACATTGGTATGTTGACCTTATTAAAGTACTCATGTGACTTAGGATACATACTACAGCCCTACTTGCACCATCAGCTGAGATAAGATCTCTATGAACAAACTAAAGTTTGCCAAATAAATGAAATCTCTATACAAGAAAACCGAGAACTCGGTGCTGTTACACTCCTATTGCTTCTTACAAGCTACAAGTGTACTATGAGTTCAACCTCTCCATTTCAGAAAGTCACCTCTAAATGGGCTCCCTCTTCAATTTTGGCCAAGGGATACACGTTTGAAAAATCATACACATAGTAAAATGATTACAGCCGGCGCACTAAGCAAATAATTAAAGGGCATACCTTATATGAATAAACGAATTAGTGGAGGACTACCTATGTGAAAACAAACAAAATTTGTGGACCTGTATACACATGCTAAGCTCTCGTGCTCAAAAGGACACACTTTCATCCTTTGGCTGCTGATCGCCGTGCACCTTCACCGAAATCTCTACTCTTGTCATGAAGCACTCGATTTCCCTACCTACTATAAGTAGTTTTACAAGTTTAAAATTTGCTTATTTGCATACTAATAAGTTTTAAATGCCCCTTAAAGTTTGAAATTTGAATAACAGTTCGCCCTCAACCACAAACTTATGGCTTGCCATTGCCAGTCGCCACCTCCCACAACATCTCTTGTTCCACCACTACACTACAAGACTGCCCCTTAAGGTAAAAAAATAAAAAAACATAACGAGCAAAAGCTAAAACAAGCTTACCAAAGTGATAATTGTCCAGACTACCGTTGGGGACATATTCATAGATAAGTATCTTCTCTTCACCTTCCATAGAGCCTCCTAAAAGTTGGACAAGATTTCTGTGTTGAAGTTTAGTGAGTGTCTGCACCTCATTGTCGAATTGCTTCGGACCATGCCCTGTATTGCACGACAGCCTCTTTACAGCTATTTCTTGACCATCCGGTAGTTGGCCCTGACAAAGCGATGGTTATTGAAGGAAATTAACTCGGATTCAATAGCAGCACTCTCAGTTTCCCAACTGATGTGTCATAAAATTTCAAGCAGAACAGGGAAACTGAGTATAAAAGATTAGTGCATATATACCCTGTAAACTGCACCGAATCCTCCCTCTCCAAGCTTATTTTTCGGTGCAAAATCATTGGTGGCAGCTCTGACGATAGCCAAATCGAGTGTTGCACCATGGATCGCATCTGCTCTCCTCAAAGCTGAATCGAACTCCAAATAAACAAGGTAAATAGGCTAATTGCGTAATGGTGCCGCAGGTCCATGTGAGGTGAATTTGGTTTTTCCTTGCAGGCGTTGGGGTACTGAAATTTTCTTCGGTCAAGCTCTGTATGGAGGTCTGACATCTGAATCCGAATTTGATTTTTAAACTGAATTCAGACCACGTTGTTTAACATGATGTCTGATCTGAATTCAAATCTGACCAATATTTATGAAAATCTGATTTTCGTTTATTTGGTTGGATTTTTAGTCAAATTTATTGACATCCCTAACCCCCGTTTGGTTTGCCAAAACTGTCTCTCTCTGTATCTTCCCAATACATGGTAACTTTTCTTGGATTGGCCGTCTCCATGCCAATTGCCAAGGACTAAGTCAACTAAGACTTTAAGTTCTCGTGTGCCTACTTAACCTGCTGATTAAAAAAACTTGTTGGTAGTGACTTTACTTGTCACAAATCTGGATTATGTTTGTCTGGGACTATTTTCTATGCATGCAATGAATTACATCCATTCTTCGTCAAGTAAATGTATTATACAACAAGGTAAAGTTATTTTTCTCGAAAAAACTTCAATGAATTTTAAAAGAAGTTGAAAGACTGAACATCAAATGTAAAAAATATGAAAATAAAATTTGGTAAGTACTAAAGATTGTAAAAAGACCTGAAGAAGACACTGAAAACAAAGACGTGCTTTTTTCAATTTGGCTAAAAATGAAACAAAAGACGTTTTTTTCAATTTGGCTAAAAACGTTTTTCCTGTTTTTTTGGTAGACTTATTTTTTATGTTTTTTCGGGAACAAAACCGATTTTCTGTAACACTGTTGTGAGATATTTGAACGGCTAAACCGGTGTTTAAACAAATTCCTCTCCCTCTCTCTCTCTCTCTCCCCCTTTGTCTTTCTCTCATTTATAAGGTACCGGTTTCGACCAACCTTGTCGTTCTAAACCATGGTCTTCTTCCTCGTTGCTCTGCAATCTACCAAGGCTTCAACTTCTTTCTCTAAAGGCAACATAATTCTGTCCCCCCCAGTAAAAGCCGCAAATTAAGCAAGTAATAAGAGCCACAATCATCAAGACGGAGATGACAATTATGATATACATGTGTTTTCTGCCTGCATATATAAAATATTCTTGTCATATGAATACGAGAGAGAGAGAGAGAGAGGGACTTGCCTGACATAGTGTTGGATGCACCATTTGATGGAGGGCTTGAATCCGATGGAGGTGGTAGAGGAGATGGGCTTGGTCTTGGAGGTAGTGAATTAGAGGATTGGGTTGATGGTCTTTGTCTTGAATTTGATTTAGGCTTTGGAGTTGCTGGGGTACCATAAAAGAGCTCCATATCGTACCTCACATGGCAACTTCCCGTGGCAATTTTACAGCCGTGTGCGTTGTGGCAAGTTGTTGGGATCCGGAACCTGGTGCCATTCAAACACTGCTTGCAATCAGCACGGCTGTATCCTGTGCACTGCACCATCCTGTATATAGTCTGTAGATCATCGTAGGTGATGTTGCCCGTAGCAAACATGGACATTGGAAACATTGAAAGCATTGAATTAGGCACTGTCGTCGCTTGATCAGTGAGATTCTTCAGCAGACTACCCAACTTTTCGTTAAAGGCTTTGGGGTGTTCCATTTTATCTTCGATCCAATTCCAAGAACCATAATCCTTCACATTAAGGTGACCAAAGAAGTTGGTATTGGAGTAGCGCAACTGGCACTTTTCATACCACACGATGACATCCATTGCGTTGGGGCAGTATTTGATGACTTGTTGGGTGGAATTAGAGATGCACTTCTTGCAGATATCCTGGCCAATGTCACTCCTGCACTGCACCAGGCCATAGACTGTATCAGATCCATTAACCAGTGTGGCTTTGTAAAAACTAGGAAAAGAGTCGACGGGGTCGTTGGTGAAGGTGGAGAAGAGGCTGCACATAATTACTTCAAACGCGCTTCCGTCCGTGTAATTCGTAGTGATGCTGCAGCGGCTGTCAATATAGTCATTTGTGCTCATTGCATGGTCGACATGGAAAGAAAGCAGGAGGAGGAGGAGGAGGAGGAGGAGGATGTAGAAGGCAACCTTCAACAAGCTTGGCGCCATATCAGGGTAAACCATCTCCAATCCTCCTAGCTATGGATTGGAGGAGAACAAAATCTCCGCTGGGGAGCTTTGGCTTATTTTATGATAAAATAAAAACTAGTTCCAAACGCGTACGTCTTGAGGGGCTGCCTCCCAAAATCACCTCAAAGGGAAAGGAAGATTTACTGTTCTACGGCAGGGGTTGCTCTGATCAAGAAACCCATGGCCCCAATCATAACATGTTGCTCCATGGGTTGGCATTCTTGAATCCGCTACCCATTTAATTCAAACAAGCCAACTCTGGAAACTAATTCTGATAATAGTGGTTAAGTGCTGCTGAGCACAATACAGATTCAAAAGAGCTTGGCATGATTTGAGGTTATGTCAAATGAGCAGCCATATTGATATACTGTATATCAATTGATACACACCAACTTTATTGGTTAGTACGGATCGAGTTATCTTGCATTTATTTTTAAAATTCATTTATAAATATGTGCTTAAATATTTATAAAATGAATTTTTTGCATTTATATTTAAAAATTCATTTTTATAAATATAATAAGAATATTTAAGCAAATGGTCAATTTGCAGAGGGGACAGAGTTCACATACCGATGTGTAAAGGAATTGACTGCATGAAAGGGCTACTTTTAGCATACTCTCTTTCTCTCTCTCTCTCAATACATTGCGGTATTTCTTTGCTGGAGGTTTACCACCATCATAAAATCATAAACATGAGGCGAGCATGTGAGAAAACCAACATAGAAACCCATTTCCCATCAAATGATACACTCGATGCTTCTCATGACCTCATGATATATAAAGTATTCTATCACCCTTTCGAGAGTTGGGTAGGGAAATGCTCTTTTTTATTGAACAACAGTAAAATTCATCAAAGACGAGTTTATAGATGGACTTGATCGCATGGAAAAATGTCGACGAGGTGTTTTGATTTAATACAGTAAAATTCATTGAAAACCATGATTTTGTGAAAATCAAGTTTTGTAGGCTCTTTATGAGAAACTAGTTTTTTTTGTCGAAATTGGAGTTTCGTAGTTTTGATGTCATCAAAAGACACCTAAAATGGCATTTTGGAGGCAATAAAACCTGGTTTATGGCTGCCATTGAAACATCCCTGGGAATTTCTATTCGCCCAACTTTATGTGCAATTTCAAGCCATCAGCTTTGACCGTTTGCAAAACATTATTGATGTAAAAAATATTTTATCTTTTGGTTGTTTTATCATAGATAGTTGGCAAAATTTTCAACTGAATGCATATAATCAGTTAAAATTATCCTTTTGGCATCCCCCTTAGTGAAAAAGTTTACATAGAGGTACTCTTAAAGTTCTGGCTCGGCCAGCTGTAGATGTCTATCATCAGAAGGGTGAAGGCGAGTAATAAATGGTGCTGCACCTATATTTATATTTTTTATAATTAACCAAACCCATACCCATGTAACTTTAGGTCCGTTATTGCCACCTACCTAGTGGGTCATTGCCACCTACCTAGTGGGCCATTTCTTCTATTGATTGGATATGACTTCGGTCTGTAGACGACTTTTATTGTGACCAAGAATGCACCCATCTCACGAGGTCCAACTTTTTTAACCCATTTTCGTTCTCTCTACCCCTGTGATTGAAATTTAATTTAGGTTAATGCCACCTCTGTTAAGTACTGCAAAGAATAATTAGCACGTGATCAAAGAGTTTCTCACTACCTTAGAAGCGTTTCACGCTATTAGATAGGCAATATCACAAAAATAAACTAGTACAACCAATTTATCCGGGGAAAATATTATAGCAGCCAATCAACCATCCATCTTCTTAAATCCTGTTGCTATGAACAAAGTATACTGCCAACAAGAATTTCTGTTGAATTGAATGTATATTTTCAATTTCTATAAAATTTTGATTCTAGAATTAAAAATGATGTGTTATGGAAAACAAGAATTAAAATTATACAATCGATGAATTAAACCTATCATGACACATGTACCCTAAAGAGAGAAAAAAAATCTAAAATTCTGAAGTCACAATTCCACTTCCTAAGATAGAATCACAATTTAAAAATTGTGTTAAGAATGAGCTCATAATTCTGGAATCAACTATTGAGGCTTTAAAGGCAGGGGTGACCTTTAAAGATAAGAAGAGATCTTAAAAGTGTACAGAAGTTAGTGGTAAGGAAGGGTCTAGCGTCCATGAGGAAAAGGGGTTACGTGGAACGCCAAAAAGAGCTGTACAAGTCAATCAGATGATGTCTTGTGAACCTATGATGGCTATGGATATGGATCTGCATATCCGCAAGGATAGGGGTGGAGGCTTAGAGGTTATGTGGCATTAAGAACAATATACAAGTGTTTCTTAAACCTGTCTCAAAATCTTAGTAAATTTTAAAACAAATGTTCCATTAATTTACACCAAATTTTGAGGTTGATTCATATAGTACTTCTATAATATCTCTATTACCAAGAGCCCCTTAGGGACTACAAAAAATTAACACGTGAACAGCGGAAAATTTTGCTGCCCAACTTCATATTGATTCAAAAGTGTCGACCGGTTGCATTGCAGAAGGCTCGCCAATTGGTGTGGGTGAATTTAGCTTCCAAAGGGAGGACTTCTTATTAGAGGGTCTTCTCCTTCCTGGGATTTAGTGAGCTTCGCTTTGTCAAAAAACAACAGGATTCTGTTCAGTATTGTAGAGCTTCAGGTGTAATTAAACAACATACTGACTCACTTGCACCATGTACATTTTATCATCGTGACATCTATGTGAGATACTTGTGCCTTTTTAGTTCTGCTACAGAATACCAAAAGCATTTATCTCCTCGCATGGTGGATTTGTTGGCAAACCCGACAAATTGTAATACTTGTACTACTTCGTTGTCTCTTCTACCATAATAACACCGTGCACCCATTTTCTATTTCATCAGCCCAGAGTGATAAAAATTCAAACTTTATATAATTCCCTAGACTAACATGCAAAACCCAGAAAGAAATTCTAAATGTCAGATCATAAAATTTGTGTCAATCAAAATACAAGGACTGGGTTATCACTCAGTGGCCAATCCGTTTTCCACAAGAATTCCAAATTGAAAAGGTCTTTGAGTAGCATTTGTTATCTAGCTCCAATCCCGGACATGGTCATTTCAGTTATAGATTTTGGGACTGAACCACTCCGTGACGTGTCTGACTCTGTGCTTGCTGCAGATGAGCTAGTGATCGAGATCTCTGAGTACAATCTGCTTTTCCCAAAAAGGAAAGCAAGAGCCGAAGGTGCAGGAAGGGTCAAAGTGCTGCTATTGAGCATGAGGACAATGGAGGACATTGTTGGCCTTCGTATTGCATCCTCTTGAATGCATAGCAACCCAATGTGGATGCACCTAACTACTTCACTTTCGTCGCTTGAATGAGTCAGGGATGCATCTAATAGTTCAGTTGCCCTGCTTTACCTCCACAGCCTCCATGCCTGTCATTTCCACATAAACTTGGAAATCCAAAGTAGCATATGTGCATGCGAATTAATCTGTTGTTACAACAAAATGCTTACATAGTCAAGCAGGCTTGGACCATATTGCGAATGAGGGAATGAAGAGTTCTTCAGGCCACTAACAGTCTCTAGCATCAAGACTCCAAAGCTGAACACGTCTGACGTGACAGAAAATTGGCCTTGCATAACATATTCCGGTGCCATGTAGCCACTGACAAGATAACAAAGTGAGCTCAATTTTTGTAATTTGTGGCATTCCAAACATAAAGGTCAGTCAGAGGCTTTTATAATGGGAAAAGAATGAAATGGCTGAAGCCCTTATGATGTTAAAGGGATCTTCTTGTCCGTTACAAAGAGATAAGGAGGTGATATGATCCACCATATTTGGGAAGGATATATCTACAGATTTGGGGTTCCTCACATCAGCACAGATGGGTGTTTCCTCTATTGGTGCCATCCTCACCATGATTGGAATCAATCCCAACGATATCGGCTAGCGATTTTTTTTAACTTCCTCGTAAAGTTGTTTCCATCTAAATCTGATTGTAACTCTACATGAAGTGATGAATTCCTACTGTAAACGGGCGAGAAATAATATGAAGAAGAATGCCCCTTTTCTCTCGTGGATGTAGGCTACAAGCCAAAAAACGTAACCTACTGCCTTCCTCTGCTCCTTTCTTACTCGCATCCTCTGTTTCTTCATTATTGCATTTTAACATGGTATCAGAGCATGTCTTTCATGAGCATCTGGAGCTTTTTTTCTTGAGCATTTGGAGTTCATTCGTGTGACAGCAGAAGAAAGAGAGTTGCTGTCATCATTGAACAACGTTCTCCTATATTTTTCATCTTCTGATTCAACCTTGAATCGATTATTGATGTCCTTTGCTGAGAAACCCCCAATGAGAAGGATTTCCTATTCAGCCTTCCACTTCAAGTAGTTGGAGCGCTCAACCTCCTCGGGACCAAAAGCCACCTTGTAGAAGGCGACGACGTCAGTGGGCTTGGAAGCCTCAATGACGAGGTTCGGCCTGATCATGGAAAAGACCAGGCCCTTCGAGCTCTTGTTCTGCTTGGGTCCTGTTTTGGCGCTCTCCGCCCCTCTCAGAAATCCCCAGCAGCAGGTCATGTGCCTTACAGAAGAAACCAATGGGCCTTTTTGTCTGATTAAAATTTGTCTTTTCATCACTTATCTACTATGGCCAATACCATCAGCAACCAATCCAACAACAGCTCCAACAGTATGAAAGGAACAGTTGATCAAGGTCATGGGATGGTAAAGATTACCTCCATTATCCTCAATGACACCAACTATCTTAGCTGGCTCAAAGCTGCTCGTCTTTTCTTGAGTGGACGATCCAAAGTGGGATACATCAGTGGATGGATCACACCTCCAGCCAAGAACGATCCTAACTATGAGGATTGGGAGTCCAAAATGATATGGTAATGGCCTGGGTTATCAATTCCATGGAACCTCACATTTCCAGTTTATTTCTGTATAAAGAAACAGTGAAGGAAATATGGGATACTTTGAAGGAGATGTACAACGAGCAAAACAATCTTGCTGGTGTGTACCAACTTCAACTTGATATTGCCAATCTCACCAAAGACACCAAACATACCAGCCTCTATTTAAACAAGCACCGCAACTTGTATGATGAGCTTGCACAATACCGACCAGCCACTACCGATGCCGATGTTTACCAAAAACGATTCAAGGTGGACAAAATATTTAAAGTTCTTGCTGGTCTTGGACCTTATTAT
>NW_022204507.1:3938173-3983173 GCF_008831285.2 Nymphaea colorata | reverse complement strand
CAGGACCATACACTCCCTCCCCAAGTTTGTTGGCATCGGAAAAGTTGTTTGTGGCAGCTGTGATGAGTCCAAGTCAAAAACCAATGAGATCTTGCTATCAATTTCTTCGCCACCATAACTGAATAGAATGCACAAACTAAGTTGCATCTGTAGAATTTTGTCCCTCTAAACTTCAATTAATTTAAAACCATTTTAAATCCCAAACAGAATTTGATTCATGTTTTAAATTTCAATAAAATTTCGACGTTATAAACTTTTTATGTGTGTTTGTGTGTGTAACTTTCCATCAGTTATGGTAGTGTTGGTGAATATGGGTGGGAATTATGCTATGTTATTTGTTGGACTACAAAAATCTAAGGTCTCTGCATCTCCACAAACACAGCGACTCTGTGCCAACGATTCACCTTGTGCACGTAGCATGTATGCACCTAAAAAAAAAGGTGGGAGTAGCTTAGCTTCGAATCCAACAACTTTAAAATTGCTGTTGGGCCAATCCACATGCGGAGAAAAGCCGCAGTTGTGGAGAAAGGGAGAAGTGGGTGAGGGGAAGGAAGGGGAGAAAGGGAGAAGTGGGAGGGAGAGCACAGAGTGAGACGAAAGTGGGTAATGGGTGAGGGGAGCTGTCGTAAGGTGAAATTTGGAATGGATTAGGGTTCCGAGTGGTGAGGGGAAGGGGAGGGGATGGCCAGATGGGGAGAGAAAGGGAGAAGCAAAGCGGGACGGGAAGCGAAGTGGGGGAGAAAGGGGAAATTGGGAGGGAGAAGAGAGAGAGGGAGAGGGAGGAAAGGGTAAGCACACATCCCTTTTTTGATTTTTTCTTTTGGTTGATGAACGCAACACCGTCGATCGGTGCAGTTCGTCCGATACCCCTTCCGACCTTATATATATATATAAATCTCAGTTTTGTTTCTTTTCTAACAACCTTGTTGTTGTAAGGCCTACTCCTCTACTTCGTTCCTCAGCAATCCGTTAGGCTTCAACTTCTTTCTCCTCCACCAGTAAAAGACACAAAGTACGCAAGTAATAAGAACTGCAATCAAAACACAGACGAGGACTATGACAAACATAAGCTTTCTTTCCCTGTTCGGCTGCCCTACAAGTACAAAATGCTCTTGTTATGCCAGAGAGAGAGAGAGAGCGAGAGAGAGAGAGAGACTAGCATGGCATAGTGATGGATTCATCATGTGTGGAGGGTTTGAATTTGGTGGAGGTGGTGAACTGGATTGAGGAGATGTATTGTAAAAGAGCTGTGTATCGTAGACCACCCGGCAACTTCCCGTGGCAATTTCACAGCCGCTTGAATTGTCGCAAGCCATGGGATTTTGGACATGGTGCTATCCAAACACTGCTTGCAATCAGCCAGGCTGGTGTCCCTGGTGCACTGCACCAGCCCGTATATCGTCTGCAGACCCGTGTATGGGATGTTGCCCGTGGCAAACATTAACTTCGAATCTGGCTCTGTTGTTGTTGTTGTTGCGCGAGAAGTTAGATGGATAGAATAGAGAGGTTAATAAACTTTTTAATGAAAAAAATTGCCCTACTGAACTACAAAATTTTTAACATACAAGCAGCAGCGACATAGCTTGTTGAGACAGATTACATCAAAACTCTCAAGACAATGCAAGTCTAAACAAAGAAAAGTTAATTTTCTTTCATTTTCCACCATCAGAACTTGATTTGTTATTAGACTGCTGCTTCTAAGGGCAGGAAGATGAGAGATGACCAGGAACGCTGCACATATAGCATGTCTGCCTTTTCTCGCTTGCTTTGTTGGGGACAGATCAGGAGCTTTTTTAAACTCTACTCCCTTTAGTGCAGCACACCTTATCTGAACATCCAAAAAATAATGGATGTGGTTAAGAGAACATCCTGTCTAGGGATATAGCTGCTCGCATCTTTCTGTAAGATCTGCTACACACCGCCTGCAAGTTGCTCAGCATCTCTCCTCTTGATCTGCGACACACCACCTGCAACCTGCCTCTCTCCCCTAGAACAGAGGCTTCCAAGTGAAAACCATTATTATAGAGGGAAACCAGTTTGTTGGCCAAATTTGAGGGAGACGAGAGCAAAGCCCACGAAAACACGACGAAGGAAAGAAAAGGCCCCTCTTCCAACCAAGCTTAGGCATCGGTTTCACTTCTCTTTCACTTTCAAACCCATCCCCTCTCCACCCACTTATAAATACTCCTTATCCCTCCCGTTCCGTCCACCCAAATCCTCCATCCTTGACCTTTCCCTCCTTCCCGGTCCCATTGGTAATAGAGAAGGAAACTCCTTCCTTTGACGATCGTTCGTTCAATGTTGCTTTGGTCATCTGGTAGTCGTCGTCCGAGAGAGAGAGAGGGAGGGAGATCCAGGGAGAGGGAGAGTGTTTCGGTCATAGTCATCTGCAAGGAAAGGAGGGATGACATGAATTCTATCACAAACCTTGTGAAGGACTTCGTCAGCTTTGCTATGTGGTTGTTCTATCACACCGCTCCTGCGGTAAACAGGCCAGAGGACCCTGAACTTCCTGCTGCCCTCTCCGTGGAGTTGGAAGTAGATGCAGACGCCGGTACTCCACCTGAGCAGGTGGAGGTAGACGTAGAATTGGGCCGGCAGGAGGCATCGACATCGGCGGTGTTATCCGATGATGGTGAGAATTATTACTGGCCCATTCATCCATCCTAGTTGCCGTCCGCTTCCTCCTGCGTCTCCTTCTATCTCTCTTTGTTGCGTCGTTCTCAAATTAACGTGTCATTTTGTCAAAGTTCCACCGCAAATTGAGCAGGAAGGAGGTAATTCCCTAATTACTTCCCAAAGCAGCACGATTAAAGGGAATCTGATGATCGGCTTTGCACTCCTCAACCGTTCTTGCACCAGTCTTTTCGTGGCTGGTACCGCTCCCATGCCTTGTACGTGGGCATTACATCACTGGGCATAGCCCTCTCCCTCTTCCTTTTTAAGCAGGTGGGTAGTGCTTTTAGTTTCGTACTTTTCTCTGTTTTTTGTTCCCGGTGATACGAGTGTCCACTTAATTCATGACAAACGGAATCTCCAGATACTTGACCCCCACCACGAAGAAATTCATGAGTCTTCCTTTTCCGATATTGCACACAATCCGAAAGGATAACAAAGTGTAGCATGTTGCAAGTGGTCACATGTCAATGAAGGTCCACGGCGCCCTTCTGATGGTCTCTATCTCCTCCCTTCTTGGATCGCTATTCATGCTGGGTGTTAGGGCATCACGGTGAAGGTTGGTTTAAAGAAACTCGGACAAACATACCGCAAAAATACCACTCAAAAACACTATTTCCTTTTTTTCTCTTTACTTATTTTTCAGTATGCTCCATATATTTAAGAAGCAAAAAGAAAAAAAAGGAATCAAAGCTACCACACAGCTCACCCTGTCATCTTGAAACACCACTCAAAAACGACCCACCAAAAAACACCATGCTTTGGAGGAGATGCACGCCACGCAAAGTCCCCTAAAATAATAAACTATCAAGTCCTTGAAACTTCCATGACCACGGTGGCTACCCACATAGGATACCCATAAATTTCTACTTGAAGAGTAACTAACATTTCTTCCCCTTAATGTGAAAATGTTTGCACACCAACGGGCTTTGTAAACATAACAAATTTTGATGGTGATAATGGTTTTATAATACCGTTGGCAACATTCTCATTGGAAAATCAATGCTTCAGCACAACTACTCCTTTTTCAACGTCATCTCCAAGGAAATGATATCTCGCTCTGTTTGCTTAGTTCTTCTATAGAAGGTAAGATTTTTTGCTATAGAAATGGTAGACTTATGATCACAATAAAGCTGAGTATGACTTATTTATTCCATATGTAAATCTTTTAAATACACCTCATCCACATTGCTTGGCATGTAGCAGTAATAGCAGCAATATATTCTTCTTCTAATGAAAATAAGGCTATTGAACTTTGGTTTTTTGAGTCATACACTTAAACTTGCCAATCGATGTTGGTATGACAAACTAAAGCAAAGTTAGCAATAGGTCTATAAAAAGTTCCATAATTAATGGCTGAGCAAACGTAACGAAGAACTCTTTTTTCTGCACCACTGTGTTGCACCGATGCATGATGCACAAATCTTGATGAAACCTATTTAAAACACAATATCTGGTTGAATGTGTGTCAAGTAGCCATCTTTCTAAAATACCTTTCATTATCTTTCATCATTCCAACATCCATAGTCACTTTTTCATTGATATCAATGGGAGTTGCGCAACCTTTTGCAATTCATGAGTTTAAACTTTTTCAAAAGGTATATGCAGGTTCACTATCACTCCTTTGAAAACCATTTTGATATTTTTTTTTGACGTGACTATACCATGCACGAGCGGCTTTTTTGAATGTACAAAGGAATTTTATAATTTATAAACCTTTCTTCATTTCCTTTAATGATATATCCAGGTAGTTGGTCAACATATACCTCTGATTCAAATAACTGAAAAACTTCTATGTGAATTGGGCTGCAACTGAAGAAACCATCTTTACTGTCTCAAATCTTGCAACAAGTGAAAAAGCTCCAATGAAATTAATGTCATATTTTTATACAAAACATCCACCTATCGATCTTGCTTCACATTTTTTCACCTTTTCTTTAGCATCATGTATAAAACCTATAGATCCATTAGTGGCAAATTGGAAAGCTCCCATGTGTCATTTCTTTTCAATAACCTGCATCTCTTTTTCACTGCATTTATCCAATTTTTTTCTACACTTGCTTCATCATAAGTTAATAGTTCTATAGTAGCAAAGCAAAGACATTAACATGCTTTTCTTGGTTGAGTGTTATCACCAAGTGTACACTCTATATCTTCAATAGTTGGGTCTTTAATTTGAATGTTCATCTCCCCCTTTTGAATTTTTTGATGATGCTGCTTCATCAAGATGGTTTAGTTGTATTTCAACTTCATCATTTTGTAGTATCACAGTTTCACTTTTACCCATTTATAACAAGATTTTTCATTAAAATGGCATCTCTTCTTATAATTAATTTTTTAGTAGTAGGATTATCAAGATGATAACCTTTAACTAGGCTCAATACAATAGCCAATAAAGATTCATTTATGCCTCATATGTCATAGCTTACAATTAAGATCAACCTTTGCAAGAAAAGCACAATCACCTATCTAGATGATTTTAAAAGCAATTTTTTTAATTTGAATAATACGGCTTCCATTTTCAATTTCAGAAGCATCATTTTCAATAAAAGGGTGTAGGCCTTTTGGATCAATTGCTCCACAATAAAAAAATTTCCAGCTGACCCTATAACATAGTACACATCATGATATTAACTATTCAATTTGCAATTTACACTTACTTTTTCATTGTCTCCAAGCCACATATCAAGCTTTACAGTCCCATGAATATTTTTGAATACCACATGTCATATGGTTACAATATCCACTATCTACAAACTATATATATTTTACACTTCCAACTTTTAAAACTCATAGATGTACCAAAAAAAACTCATTTTGTTCAAGAAAACTAGCTTATTGCTTTGCCTTTTCAAAACATTTGGCTTCGATGTGACAAACTTATTGCAAACATGAAATGACTTTCCTCTAAAATATTGATCTCAACTACCTTCTTGCTATGTCATAACATTTGACAAGCACCAAAATATCCTCCCATTCCTCTACCATGCTCTTGAGTGGTTCCTCTGAAGGCTCCTTGTCTTGTCCTTGACTTTTTCCTTCGTTCTTTTGATCATTTCTTCCTTTCGTTTCTTCTGAAATATCTAATAAAGTTTGAAAGGCCTTTGCTGTTGACCTATTTATATGTTGTTCATGAGCTACAAGAGACCCTCTTAAGACATCAATAAAGTACATAGACAAATCCTTGGATTCGTCTATTGCAACATGAACATGTTCAGATTTAGAGGGGAGACTTCTCAAGACTTTTTCAACTACATTTTTGCTCATTTATAACCTCACCAAAAGTTTTCTGTATACATAATACATATTTTAAAACAACGGTAATTCACTTATATGCTGCATCAAATGATCAATTAATTTACATGAATAATCAGCATGAGGAATGGATTGTGCAACCAGAGAAATTATTTGAACTTCTCGTGGTAACTAAAGTATTTATTTCAAGCATAAAAGTGATGTTGGAAGATGATGGTATTGAGAAATTAGTGTACACAACGTAGGCCTTACATATTATACAAGTTGTTAATTGCATTTGAATTTATAAAAGTTGCATAGCCATTTCTATGATATCAGTTTCCACATTTCGAAATGGTGACCAAAGCCATTTTTTGTGAAACATGAGAAAACTCAAGCGGAAAAGATCAATATGAGTATAGATATAATGCTAGTCCAGGAATAAACAAAATTATAAATCACCCTCTGCCATGGGCAGTAGACAAATCAGAGCATAACATTTTATTTTCCACATATCACCACTCAACTTTTCACAAGAACTCTATAGTAGCACCTTTAGTCACCACCATTAATGTAACTAATATTAAGCCATGCTGTCATGATTTTTTGGCAATATTACACCTTGCAATTTTCTTCCCACAATCCGGCCTCATTGCAACCATAGTGGCTAATTCCTATAGGAGACAACATGATGCTGAAAAGATAATCATGAAAGGTAACAAAGGAAAAGGAAAAGATGGTTTACCGCCATTATAGGATAGGCTATGCTCCAAATTCTCATTAATTATATTGAACTCCCCTCTTGCATTTGTACCTTTTTGGCACTTCATGATCATGAATAACCCTGCATTTGTTTGTACATAAAGAAACAATATATTTCAATCAACTAAATCAGCCTCATCTGTCTGCCACATTCACAAATTTCTGCAATCAAAATGCTGCTGCCTCTAGACTTCACCCCATGGAAAAGGATTGCCGTCTTCCTATGCATCATGCAAGTTGGTATAGGGCATATACATTTTGATGTGGTAAGGGAAATGGGGGAGATAAGGGCATCAAAATATGTCGGATTGATAGGATGGGATGTTGGGACACCTCTATCGCCGGAGACTTTTTGATACCTGCTTTTGAGGGGAGTGGTTTAGTGATTTCAGATATCACAATATAATTGAGGCCATGGTTTGGTTGCCCTTTGCTAGAGGGATTCATGGTTTTGAGATTCTAAGAGTAATTGCATGGTCATGTAACGTAAGATTTTCCTTTTTTTGCCAGTATTTGCTTGGTCATTGGTCAAACAAACATTGAAAAATGGCTGAATTCATCTAACAAACCCTCATGGAAGGACTTATCTCTTATTTGAAGCATTTGCTTGGTCATTGGTCAAACAAACATTGAAAAATGGCTGAATTCATCTAACAAACCCTCATGGAAGGACTTATCTCTTATTTGAAGATACAAAGTAATATTACTGATGTAACAAAACACCAAATGACAAGGAAGATTAAAAAGTCTAAGGGGTTTAATACAAGCATCCGATCAATGTGTAGGAGGTAGGTGATCAAACATATCCATGGACAAGAGAAATTTACATCCCACCAATGACATCCAACCACCATAATTCCTTGATTTTCCTATTTTCATCCTCGATAACCACAAGTAAAACCAAGCAATCTGATCCTATATGGTCTTCTTCTCAAGTTAATAGTCACAGTTCTCCTCAAAACGATAGCCACACTCTACCACTCTAGTTCCTATAACCCAAAGTCCTAGCCATGAATCTCAAACTAAGCTGGGGCATTAATTTATATTAGACCTAAATTCTCCCACTTCATTATTTCCTACTATTGAGCCTAGTTGTATACACCATATGATCACACAATATCCCAATGTTACACTAAACCCTCGTTTATTTCAAATTGTAATCCAAAAAGTCCACTTAAGAGTTAAAAGATAGTTTCACGCAAACCCACCTTTACATATGATTAGTGTAGATAAACATATGGGTAGTGCACCCGTAAAAAAAAATTGTGCATGTGAATGATCAAAATATTTTTATTTAAGTTAAAAAAAGGTCTTCTAGAAAAGATTTAAAAAAATTAAGTGTATATTTCATTGAGTGTGCACGCAACTTCATTTAACAGATAGCTAGTGAGATGAAGAAATTTTTCTTAAAAAGCTCAACTATACATTTTTTAATTTTTATCAGAACTTAATTATATTTTTCAAAACATTTAAATGTCCCAACAAAAGCTTTTTATAAATTATCACATGTATTTCTTTATCCAAAATCAAATGAGAGGTTCATGGCCTGCTGCAAGCAACTGCCATCTGTCACGATACTAACTTGCAGCAACCCGAGGACAAAATCTTAGGATGACTTACCCACCTTCATTTAAAGGTTATTGTATTAAAATCAATTATTTTAGTTGAAAAAACCGAAAAGAATACTATAAAATCAATGTTGGAATTGAATGTACCGAATTATCGATTTGGGGAATTGGCCGATCGAACGATTCAATTGAATGCAAGTGAACCAGCAGATAATATTCAAAATTTTATTTCATAGATCCATCAAAAAATTATAAACAATCTAACTAGAACCAAACAAGCTCATATAAATTCTGAGCAAAAGGGTTATGGTTATATATAGTTGAATCTTCTTGTTATATTATATTCTAGTTTATAGCCCTTTTAGGTGTCTATCTCACGCAAACTAAAGATGGAGCAACAACATGCAACAACCAACTTACTGACTTCCCATAACCTCAGGTGTTTGATTTGTGTTTGGTCTGTGTCAAAGATCTTTGCAATGACAAGGTCATTGCTTTTGGGGTTCATGACTTCCTCTAATAAGCCATAAACGCATAGCCAATTAAGAAAATGCAGATCCCACCATACGTAGGATATGAAGAACAAACCTGGTTATGTGCACACCCCTCGTGTGCACTACTTTTTTTGGTGCACATAACCAAAGCAATTCAATTAAAATACAAAAATAAACTTTTTTAAAAGAGTAAAAAATGATTATGGAAAAAGAAAAAATCCAAAATGTTGATTACTTTATGAAAAAATTCGAAAATACCTTCACCATCTTTTTTGTGCATACACAATAGTGTGCACACAACTCAATCTTTAGACGGCTTTAAGTAATTAATGAAAGAACACTGTTTTCTTATTTTTAACGTATCAAATTAAAGTGTCACTTTTGTGCATCAAATGCATATTTTGGTATTTAATTGGAATACACAGTTAGTCCATTGATCCTCAAGGGACATAATTCCATGTACCGCATATATCCATGTACGAATTAAAACCTATGGTTCATCTTGTCAAAACCTTCTGAAGGGACATTCTTTTATTCGGTCTTCTTTTTTCTCATCAATTAACATCGACACCTGCCAACCATGGATGTCATCTCAAGAAAATCCTGGAAGCTTGTAACAGAAAATTTTGATTGATTTCTTCTAACTGTTGTTGATAAAATCTAGAACACGTTGAAACAGAGTAACGCTGCAAGGGAAGCAGAAAAAGAAGACGGAAGATGCAGTTTAACATTATTTACAGAGGGACCACAGACTTTATAGCCAGTTACAGAAACAAGGAGAAGAATCAGAAATCAAGAAGAAATACTTATTTGTGCTTTACGATACAATGTAATCCTGTGTTTATATTTCTTTGTGGCTGAACACATCTGCAGATAATGATTTTGAAAACACCCTTCATATGCTCCACTACCCATGAACACGTGCTTATGATATGCTTCAAACTTGAGATCATAACTGCCTGATTTCAGAGTGCTCTTGAACACTTCGGCTACCTTACTAGCTTTAACAGCGGTCCATTCATTGGAATGAAAAAAAAAATGTTTGAAATGCTTTTCTCTGTCTCTTCTGTTCAGCTACCAGATTGGTATACAAATATTAGGCCATAATCAAAGCATTTGCTTTACATGCTACACTATGCCGTTGTTTCTGAAAACACGATTCAAAAGGCAAAATCCGACCAAGATACTATAGAACCTGGATCTTGCATTTCATACGATATGCCCAGCATGCGATGAGGACCAGTGAAAGATTTCCGGAAAAAGATACTGTAAGAGCATAGTTTGTTTTTAATAAAAATCTTTAGTTTGAAAAGTAGTTAGCAAAGTCTATTTAGTAACTGTGATTGGCCCCCCTCACAGTTACAAGAGCAAGGGATAGGGCTCATAAACACTATCAAACAAACCATCTCCATTCTTTTAGCTACGGATTGAAAGATAACAAAATCTCCACTGGGGAGGTTTGGCCTATTTAACGAGAAAATGGAAACAAGTGCCAAACGATTGAGTGCATGCCTTTAAAATGACCTCAAGGAAGATGTCTTTTAATCAGATGTTAATTTTTTTTTCACATCCAAAACCTTTTGAAGTGCTTCAATCAGGTACCAGATCCAAATCGGATTTGCTGACATCCATAATATATTTTTCTAAATCCTATTCCAGTATAATCTTTTAAATAATTCGGATCTGCTAACATCCCTAATCGTTTCATTCATTTACATTTACAAATCGGATCATACAAATAGTCCGACGAGAACTTGAGTAGCTGTCTATCTATAAATGTAAATGAAGGGCATTAAATGAAGGCTGGAAGTTGAATGGCTAAAATAGTCGTGGGCCTGATCTGTGAGACTGACGACCTGCAGAAATGGGAGGACGGCTTAAGCGACTTTGAGGTTATTGTCTATCAGAGCAATCAATTTTGGAATAGAATCAGTTTAAACAAGATCGGTCGTACTTGCTTAATCTTCCCTCTTGGTGTATACTTGATCCCAAATGTGTCTTCTTACTTGCAGACTTGCTTATTTCCTTGTGATGGGTGTCCGGTGACCAAGAATGCACACATGTATCTTGTCTCAAGGGGTTTTTACTTGCGATTTTCGGGATATCTCCCCCTGTAATTGAACTTTTAGGTTAAGGCCGCTTTTATTTTAAGTATTGCAAAGAATAATGAACATATGTGATCAAAGTAGTTTTTGCAGTACCTTATACGAGTTTCAGACAAGGAATACCACAAAATAAACTAGTACAACCAAATTATCTGGGAAAAATATTATAGCTACCAATCAACCATCCATCTTCTTAAATCCTGTCTCTATGAGCAATAAAGTATACTGATAAACAAAGTCATGCCATATGTTGAACACCATTCTGACCAAATAGCAACTATTCTATTTAAAAATCCACTGCAGATTGCGAAAGTGTTGGTCCTTCATGATCAGATCACTCTAACCAGAAGAAGGACATCCTGGTTGATTAAATGGATGTAGGTGAAAGCAGCTAAGCATAAGCCGAGACTCGGTCCTAGACAGTTAGTGAAAACTTATTTTGGGGAAATCAGTTCTACATCTTAGCGAATCTCTGGATAACTCTGTCCAAATGGAATTTCATCAGGATAAATAGGAAAATGTGAGTTCCCATACTTTCTTGACCACTGATTTCACTTTTACCTTGACCACGGTCAATGATTAATATAAGGAAACTTTGTCCATGCCAAGATATGACAATAATAAGGAAACTTTGTTAGTGAACCTGAGATGGCTATGGATATGTGCGGTGGCTTAGGGACTTTGCTAGTTCCAGAGCTAAGGAATCACATTCCTCCCTGCCCCCTCGGAATGATCATTGTAGGATGGAAGTTTGAACATAAAGGCTTTGGCATCTGATGTAGCACAGCAGAGAGACTGGTTCCATCTTTTTAGGGATTAGAAACCAGTGAACTTTTTCCCTTGTGATTCTGTACTTACTTAGACAGACCTATTCAGGGTTGAATGTGAGATATAACAATGAGAGATGGAACCGTTGGCTTCAGGGTTGTGTTGATGATCGAGGGGTTTTGCGTGCTGTTATGCTTGTCTGAGACACAGACATGGGATTTTGGTAATTTCCGATGAGATTGTGTCTGTTGAGATGGCTATGCTGGTGACAGAGCAGATGTAGTATGGCTCTGTTCTTGTTGAGTTTCTGTTTTTGTTGCATTCTTGTATTCCATATTCTTTCTTCTAATCAATGGAAAGAGTAACCCTGCCCACTTGTAAGCCCTTCCTTGTTAGGGAACTGATTATTGACATTACTTGACCCTTATAATGCACATAAGCCTACCTGCCAATGGAAAAAAAAAAAAAAAAAAGTAATTTCATGATATCGCTCAGAGTGTCATCCTTTTATGCTGTCTTTCCAAACGGTGCTTCTTAACGCTGAAATGGTGTCATTCCATAGAAAGGCCATAAGGTGTATTCGACAACTTATATAGGTAGGCATAACTATTAGGTGGATCTTGGTTATCATCCTGTTGCAAAGATTCAATTCCCATGAAAATCACTGTTTATAGGGAGAACAAATTAAGAACTAAACACAACGTAGCTAGTGAGCATAACCGGCCCCCCAAGTGGGTTACATCGTATACAGCAATATAGACTAACAGATTACACATGAAAAAAAACACACCGTGTACATTATAGTCTGAAAAAAAAACTGAATATGATCAGCCCTATTTATAACCACGATGGCACCATTGTAGACTCAAGGCAAAAGTGATGACGGTGATCATAGCCACTGATGTTACAGTGGAGTGGTTCGGCTTGTCTGCATGGAGATCAAATTCTTGTAGTTAGTGGGGGAGAGAGAGAGAGACTTGCCTGACATAGCGTTGGACACACCGCTTGACGGAGGGCTTGAATCCGATGGAGGTGGTGGAGATGGCTTGGGCTTGAATTGGAAGGAGGCACTAAATTAGGAGATGGTCTGGGGCTTGAATTTGATGATGATGCTGAATTGGGAGATGGGCTTGGGCTTGAATTGGATGGAGGCTTTGGAGGAGAAGGGGTTGGAGTGTTGTGGTAGCATAAACAGCTCTGTATCGTATCTCACACGGCAACTTCCCATGGCAATTTCACAGCCGTGTGCAGCACCGCAGGTCATTGGGATCTGGGACCTGGAGGTATCCAAACACTGTTTGCAATCAGCAAGGCTTGTATCCCCGGTGCACTGCACCAGCCAGAATATCGTCTGTAGATCTTCATAGGGGATGTTGCCCGCAGCAAACATGAACCTTGAAGCTCTGTTGTCGCTTGATTCTTGAGCAGACTATCCAACGTTTGGTTAAAGGCTTTGGGGTCTTCCACTTTATCATTGATCCAATACCAAGAACCAGAATCCTGGACATTGAGGTGACCAAGAAGTTGGTGTTGGAGTAGCGCAACTGGCACTTTTCATACCATACGATGGTATCCATTGTGCTGGGGCAGTATTTGATGACCTGTGGAATGGAATTAGAGATGCATCCGTTCCAGGTATCCTCATCAATGTCGCCCCTGCACTGAACCAGGCTGTACCTCTATCCAATCTGTGTCCCGTGGTGGCATTGGAAAAACCAGTAGGAGGAGCATCGTTTGTCAAGGTGAAGAAGAGGCTGTGCATGTTTACTTCAAACGCGCTTCCATTCGTGTAATTCTAAGTGACGCTACAGCGGCTGTTAATATAGTCATTCGTGCACATTGCATGGTCGACATGGAAGGAAAAGAGGATGAAGGGGAGGAGGATGTGGAAGCCAACCTTCAACAAGCTTGGCGCCATTACAGGGTAAACCATCTCCAATCCTCCTAGCTATAATTGGAGGAAAACAAAATCTCCACTGGGGAGCTTTGGCTTATTTAATGATGAAGTCAAAACTAGTTCCAAACGCGTATGTCTTGAGGGGCTGCCTACCAAAATCACCTCGAAGGGGAAGGAAGATTTACTGTTCTATGGCAGGGGTTGCTCTGATCAGGAAGCCCATGGCCCTAATTATAAGATGGTGCTCCATCGTTGGTGGTGTGCAAACTGTGGAGAGATAAGGGTGTATGGAGATCTCCATTCCCCAAAAAAAAAGATAGTTGGCATACCATCAATAGCCCGGAGGGTGAAAAGTGAACTGCGTGTATGACGGAATTTTGATGTGTTTCTGAACACTTGACCATTAAAGGGCAATTCAGTGTCGACCTTCCTAATTGGATTGGCAGATCAAAGAATGGACAGGGGCGAATGATGACTGATTGTGACAGATGAGGATGACCAGGCAACGGT
Source organism: Nymphaea colorata (assembly GCF_008831285.2). NCBI lineage: Eukaryota > Viridiplantae > Streptophyta > Magnoliopsida > Nymphaeales > Nymphaeaceae > Nymphaea > Nymphaea colorata. The sequence goes on along the minus strand of NW_022204507.1, from coordinate 3,969,159 downwards.
GGAAGAAGGTAAGTCTGGCATGGTGAAGCCAACAACAAAGGATGGAAATGCGACGCACCTCGTTCTTGAGGAAAAGTGGGAGGTAAATGAATTAATGCACGCATGATCTTTCCCTTGCCGACTTTTCTACCAACGTTGAGGTCCTTTGAACCTGTAATTGAAATTTAAGGTCAATGCTAACTCCATCAATTGTAAAGAATAGTTTAGCTAGCACATGTGATCAAGGGCTTTTACATTCCCCTTAAAATGTTAAGTGTTACAGTGGCAATACTTCAAAATTAAATTAGTAGAAGATAACTTACCTGGAAATGTTATAGATTATAGACTAGCATTTTGTAAGAGAAAAGGTTACTGCTAACAAAATTAAATCCCTCATGCGCAGCAATCCCATTTGATGAGCAGCAATCAGATATATCAGTGATACGATTAATCAAACAGGATTATCTACCAAGGAAATAAATTTGACCATACAACTTTCAGATAAAAATAAGAATATTTTTGAACATCGATGGAGGATTTATCAGCAGGCCGACTTGGATCTGCCATGATTTAATTTGACTTCGTATTCATTGACACCAACATACTTAAAATGAGGAGGGTGCTAATCCATTTTCAATGTGGGCCTCTTCATACTTTTGACTAGTTTTTACTCTTGGTGATTAGGAGTTGGAGAAAATGTGGTTCAAAAAGTCCTCATCCGCTAATGATCACAAACGCGTCCACGTTCGGCTGCTTCTATCCACCGTCTTGTCCTAGCGCTTTCTTGGACAGTGAGTACCGACTACGAGGCTGTTTGCTATTAAAAAAGGTCCACAAATACAATGTTTCCAATCAATCCTTTGTCCACACCCTCCATGCCACAGTGTGACAAAGTCCACTTAGAGTCCAAAAAGTTTCACTCGAACCGACCTGTACGTCAGACAGTGTACAGGTAGCAAGCGAGCTTCATCATAAGAGGCTGACCTAGAAATTTCTTCTTACGGGGCGCAACTATACTTTCTTAAATTTTTATCGTTGCCAAAATATATTTTTCAAAACTTTAGGAGGCCCAATAAAAATTTTATAAATATTGCTCGTAATTTTTTTTGCCAAAAACAAAGATTCATGGACTCCCCGTCCACGATACTAACTTGCAGCACAAATATCTTACCATGACTTAACCACCTCATTTTAATAGTACTACTAAAATAAATTTTTAGAACAGAAAGGACGGAAAGTAATACTCTAAAAATCAATTTTGGAATTGAATGGACTGATGGCCAATTGAATGATTCAATTGAGTCTGCAAGATAACCAGCAGATAATATTCAACACCAAACAAAGATTTATAAAAAGATATACTCAAAACTGATAAACAAGCTCATATAAGTTCTGAACAAAAAAGTTAAGGTTATATATAGTTGAATCTTACTGTTATCGTGTATTCTAGTTTATAGCGTTTTAGGTGTCTATCTGAAGCAAACTAACGATCGAGCAACAACCAACGTGCTGAGTTCCCATAACCTCAGGTGTTTGTTTGAGTTTGTGTTTGGTCTCTGTCAAAGATCTTTGCAATGCAAAGTCAGAGATCTTGGGGGTCATGTTTTCATCTAATAAGATGTTTCTTGCTTTCATATATAGAATCACTCTGGCTATGCCATTTTTGAGCTTTGAATGTACTGCCCCAGTCCATGCTTTGTTGGCTGTTATTTCAAAGCCAAACAAAAAGGAAATTTAACTTGTGCTTATTCAATCGGCCTTTCCAAGCAAATATATAATACTTAGAAAAATAAAGTATGAGGCAGTTTTAGGACAAACAGATCTGTTATATACGTGTACGTGGAAAAGTGAACAGTGTGCTGTTCTAGAAAGCAAGACTTTTACTCAATCAAATGGGGCATACTGCCTTTTGTGTCACAAATAATGCTTTGGCTCATTTTTTATTAAGTTAAAATCATTAGCACTAGTCCCCATCGATGCATAGGTCAATTAAGAATCATAAATCGAGACCACACCATATGTAGGATATGGAGAGCACCAATCTTTCAACGGCCTTATGTACTTAACGAAAGAACAATGTTTTCATATTTTAATGTATCAAATTAAAGTATCACTTTTATGCATTAAATGATATTTTGGTATTTAATTGGGGTACATAATTAGTCCAGTGATCTTCTGAAAGGATATTGTGATTGAACAACACAGGAATATACCGCATCTATCCAAGAACGGCTTGAAACCTTTGGTTGATCTTGTCAAAGCCTTCTGAAGGAACAGTCTTTTATTTGGTATTCTTTTTTGTAATCAATTAATGGATGGGTTAACCCTGCCCCCCATGTAGCTAAAAGAACATCCACAGCAGCCAACCACGGATATCATCTCAAGAAAATAGTGGAAGCTTGTGACAGAAAATTCCATTGATTCCCTCTGCCTGTTGTTGATAGAACACGTTAAAAACAGAGTGACGCAGCACTGGTGAGCAGAAAAAGAAGACACAAGATGCAGTTTAACTTTATTTACATAGGATTATAGATTTTATAGCGACTTAAAGAAACAACGATCAAGAATAATCAGAAATCAAGAAGAAATACTTATTTGTGCTTTACAAAATAATATAATCCTGTGGTTTTATTTCTTTTTCGCTGAACACATCTGAAATAAGGATTTTGAAACCACCCTTCATATGCTCCACTTCGTATTAGCATGAGCTTATGATACGCTTTGATTTGAGACCGTAACTGCCTGATTTCAGAGTGCTCTTTAAATCTTTGGCTACCATACTAGCTTACAAGCAGTCCGTAGAACAGAATGAAAGAAAAATGCTAAAAGCGCCTTTCTCTATCTGTTCTGCTCAGTTACCAGATTGGTATGCAAATATTAGGGCTCATCGATGCATTTGCTTTATATGGTACACTTGCCGTTGTTTCTAAAAACACGATTCAAAAGGCAAAATCAACCAAGATACTATAAAAGCTGGGTCTTGCATTTCATCTTGGTAGTCATGATTCAATTTCCATGGATGTCACTCTTTATAGGCAGTGCAAAGAACTATAGATATAACATAACGAGCTAGCTTAACAGCACTTCCCAAGAGGATTACGGTATGTACAAGAAAACGGACCGACAGATCACACATGAAAAAAGCACACCATGTACTATATATTGTATAGTCTACACAAAGAAACTAAATATGATCAGCCCTATTCATTTATAACCACGTTGCTATCATGAGCAGATATGTAGACATCAAGGCAAAAGTGGAGATGGCGATCATAGTCCCAGATGTTGCACATGAGTGGTTCACCTTGTCTGCATGGATATCAGTTTCTTGCAGTTAGAGAGAGAGAGAGAGAGAGAGAGAGAGGGAGAGAGAGACTAGCCTAACGTAGTGTTGGGTGCACCGCTTGAAGGAGGGCTTGGATTTGATGAAGGGGATGAATTGGGCGGAGGAGATGGGGTTGTTGTACTGTTATAAAAGAGCTGTGCATCAAACCTCACACGGCAACTTCCGGTTGCAATTTCACAGCCGTGTGCATTCTCGCAAGTCGATGGGATTTGGAGATGGTGCTGATCAAGCACTGACTGCAATCAGCAAGGCTAGTGTCCCTGGTACACTGCACCAGCCCGTATATCGTCTTTTGATTGGTGGATGGGATGTTGCCCGTAGCAAACATGAACTTTGAATTAAGTTCTGTTGTCGCCTGAGAAGTCAGATTCTTCAGCAGACTCCCCAAGTTCTGGTTGAAGGCTTTATGTTCTTCCACTTTGTCAGCAGTCCAATACCAAGAACCAGAATCCTCGACAATGAGGTGAGCAAAGAAGTTGCTGTTGGAGTAGCGGAGCTGGCAATTTTCATACCATATGATGGCATCGATTGCGCTGGGGCAGTATGTGCCAACGATTGCTTTGGTGGAATTGTGGATGCAAGCCTTGCAGTCTTCCTGATCAACGTCGCCCCTGCACTGAGCCAGCCCATACACTCTTTCCGATCCTTTGCCCTTGGTAACATTGGCAAAACCACTGGGAGGGGCATCCTTTGTTAAGATGTTGAAGGCCCCGTGCATATTGCTTTCAAACTTACTTCCACCCGTGTAATGGGCAGTGACGTTGCAGCGGCAATTAATATAGTCGTTGCTGCTCATTTCATGGTCGACATGGAAGGAAAGGAGGAGAAGGAGTGGAAAGCCAACCCTGAGCAACATTGGCACCATTACAGAGTAAACCATCTCCATTCTTCTAGCTAGGGATTGGAAGATAACAAAATCTCCACTGGGGAGGTTGGCCTATTTAATGAGAAAATGGAAACAAGTGCCAAACATGCACGTCTCGATCGAGTGGATGCCTTTCAAAATGACATTAAGGAAGATTTAATATCAATGTTGGAGGGCATGGTTTAGCTCTCTGATCAGGGAGTCCATGGGCCTTAATAAGATGTTGCTGCGTGATCGGGGGTGTGCAAGATACGGAGAGATAAGGGTGCTTGTAGGGACAGGGTGATCTCCATTGCCAAAAGAGAAGGGAAAAAGAGGGGATGTTTCTCATCCCCATCAACATCAATTTCTCATCACCATCAATATCATGGAGCGTGAATAATGAACTGCCTGCTGGATGACCTAATCTAATTGATGAATAAGGAGGCATGCTTCTAACAGCGAAGGACGACAAGGCAATGGTAGAAGAAGAAAAATTCAAGGAAGGTGAAGCCATAATCAAATGACGCAACATGCTGTGCACCTCTTCTTTGAAGAAAAGTAGAACCACTGCACATTAAATACGCCAATATCCCTAAATTGAATCGGTCAACCCAAAAATAAATTAATCGATCGTTCCCTTTCCGACTTTTCTGCCACATTTTCAGGATTTCTGAACCTGTAATTGAAATTTAAAGTCTGCCAACTCCACCGATTGTAAAGAATGGTCTAGTTAGCACATGCGACCTTTTACCCTTAGAATTATGTGACGCTGCAGTTAAGAGTGGCAAGACCACAAGTTAATTAGTAGAAAATGGGTTACTTGACAAATTTATAGATGTCACTCAAGTGTTTGACAAGACAAATTTGTTACTTGCCCTACTACCTAGATATGTCAACAATAGGAAGAAAAACGTTGCATGCCAATAAAATAAATAATTAGAAATCAAACTATCAAATGCAAATCTGATGTAGGAACAAAACATAAACAACCTCTAGGTTCATCAGCTATTTTAAAATTTTTAAAAATCTGGGGAAAAGCAGATTGGTAAAACTATTAAAATTCTCCATAGTGATGGTGGCAAGGGCTTTCTTAATAATGAGTTTCATGACATGAGCATGGTATTCGACTTTGGATTTCCTGCCTCTATACCCATCAACAAAATGGAATAGTGGAGCGAAACACCTCCATTTTGCTGAAAGTAGTCTTTGTATGATGGATCATGCTTGTCCGGGTGGCGGTTATTGGACTGATGCTTTTTGGCATGCTGTTTACATCGTTAATCGCCTCCCTAGTGAAAACGTTAACTCTGAATCTCCCTTTGAGTTGCCTTTTAAGAAGTGTCCCTCCATGGATTTTCTTGCAGCACATGCTACCCTTATTTACCTTATAATCAACACAAATTTGCTCCTGAGACACTTGCATGTGTTTATCTTGGAGTTGGGGCTAATTACAAGGGAGTTCTTTGTTATGATCCGGTCACTAAGAAGCTCTGTATTTGTAGGCATGTCCAATTTGATGAAGGGACATTTTTATATAGCCCACATCATACTTCCATTACAAGTGACCAAGTTGCTACAAGGTTGAACAGTCGCTCATACAGTAATGCCTTTCAACACTGCTCGACCACTCTTGAAAGGCAGAGGGAGAAGGATGCTGATGGCCATGGTGATGGTAACAATTTCTCTTCGGTTTATTTGCCTAATTTACCTCTGGTACAAAATGTTCAATATGAACTAGCTGACACATACAAGATGTGTCCTTTTATCCAAATTCTAATGGTGGCAATGAAACATCAACCATCCCTATTGTTCGTAGTGTTCCTCAGAGGATGCACCCTATGGTTACTTGATCAACGACTTAAAGTCTATGTCACGTCACCTCATTGTTTTAATGTCACCATAATAAAATTGGTGACTGATGGTGAATGTGAGCCATCTGAACTCTCTCAAGTTGTCTCCAAATTCCAATCCAAAGTGGAAAAATGCTATGAGAGAAGAATATGATGCCTTGATCAAACACAATACTTGGGAACTTGTACTTGCATAACTGTCAGCAATATTGTTGGATGTTGATGGTCGTTTTTAAAATTAAAAGCAATGCAGATGGGACTATTGCAAGATACAAAGCTCACTTGGCCGTTAAAGGGTACAACCAACAACAGGGAGTAGACTACTTTGAGACCTATAGCCCTGTGCTTAAACCCACAGCCATTAGAATGATTTTATTTATTGCAGTTAGTAAAGGATGGGACATACACCAGCTTGATGTAAATAAATTAATGTTTTTTTCGTGAACCACTACATGAAGACGTCTACATGCAACAACTTCCAGTTATTGAAGATAGAAGGTACTCATATCACATTTGCAACTCAAAAGAACTTTATATGGCTTAAAATAATAAGTAAACAACAGACAATGGCAGAAAGCTAGAAAGCTAGATAAGCTCCAAAAGTTCGCGTCACTATTTCCAGTCCTCGTTTAAAGTCTCGCAATGCTAGAAAGCTAGATAAGAATAAAATTCTGGCATAAAAATTTGAAACAATTGGATAATTCCACAAGCTACATAAAGAAAAGAAAATCTCATTACAGTTTCTCCTTTCCGATATCCTCACATGACGTTCAACCTATATCTGCATGCATCTAAATGTGAAAATATACCTTTTTTTTTCTCCCAATGGTTTACCATTTATTATGTCACTCTCAACCATTCGAGAAAGCTGTTACGTATTCACCAAGAACAAATTTCAAAAACCTCAAAGGCTGTGGTTTTCCATTTCTCAAAATGAGCGGCTCCTACCTTAGAACTAGTCATCTTGGAAGGTCAACCTAACTTTTGAGAAATGCTGCTTCAAATATCTACTTTGTTTAACGATCATCGACCTGAGGTCGTTAACTTTCTTTTTCATAGTTTTAACTTATCTTGTATCCATTATGAATAAAACAAAAAACAAAAAAAGGGGGAAAGCATCAAGTTCACCATGCATATGGCCTGCCCGGTTCGGCCCAGCCTCATAACGAGTCGGGTTTAAGTCGGCCCGACATCTAAAACTTGGGCCCGAGTTCAGTCCGACTCGAAAAACCTAAGTTCAAGCTCGGCCCGGGTTCGGCCTGATTACATTAAAAAATATTTTTAATATAAAATAATACATAAAAATAATTAATTGTAGTAAAATATTATAAATATATATAAAAATTAATTAAAAAAAACATTATTGGGCACAATCCGGGCTTATTGGCCCACCGGGACCTGCCCGATAACAAGTCGGGCCTACCCGGGTCTCATTTTTCTGGGCTCAGGCCTGGGCTCGAGTCAGGCTGTGTGGAGCTTATTCATGCGTTTTAACACTAATTATAATCAAACAGAAAGTTGACCCAGTCTACTTGATGAAAAGCAAAAGATGACGCCCAACATAAGTGTTTGATTCATACACATATTCCGAGTGAGAAATGTAGCCCCACCATCCGGTAAAAAAGCGAGTAGGAAGCCTTACCATGCAGTAAAAAAAGTCAAGCTTCCACCTAAAAAGACCGGGTTGCAATAAGTTGGTGAACTTCACTCCAGTGCCGGGCTGTTAGAAAATGTCGTTGTCATTACCAATCAATCGAGTACGTAGGGTCGGCCTCGTTGGTCCACACACCTACAGGACACCAAGTCCACTTAGGGTTCAAGAGTTTCACTCGAACCTAGAGTACAGCTAGCTAGTTAGCCCCATCATACTGCTTGGCAGCACCCATTTGCACAAGCATCTTACCATGACTCACCCGCATCTGTTTTAAAAGTAATACCGTCAAAATCCATTTTTAGAATATGACCAAACAGTCAATTTTGGAGCATTGGCCGATTGGACGATTCAATTGAATCGGCAAGTGAAACAGCAGATGCTATTCAAAATTTTATTTCATAAACTAAACAAAAAAAAATATGTGAGAAGATCTAACTAAAACTAAACAAGGTCATATAAATTCGACAGTATAAAAGTATGTAAACAAAACAACAAAATTGAACAAGACAGAAAACGAATGGAAAGAAAGAAAAGGAAAACAAAAACTATGATTAACAAGAAAACTCGGGCAAACTGGGTTAATTAATGTTTGCTGATTTTGAGATGAATGAAACATGCCAATAAAAAATGCATCCTAAATTCATAACAAAAGACCAACCAAATGATAATTAAACAAGGTTGGAATTAACTCAGCAACTCAATGAGAATAACTTGAATCCAATTAAATGGATCCAATCCAGTTGGACCGGACTAGCTCTGTGCCAATAATCTAGCCTTATCAGTGGAAGGTTTTCAAGTCACCAACTAAATCTTCTTAACTGGCTGGTAAAGTTAAAATTTTTCGTTGTCTTTGTTGGTTAGTGGCCTGTGAGCCCTATCCGGAGATCTCGTAACTGCCCTGTAGTTACGAGATTAACTCAACACCTTTTCACTAGATAAAGTTTATCTTTATCTAAATTTTTTCCTAAAAAATGTCTCACACTAAGCGCAACTGGGATTGGGGAAAACTTAAGGTGCTGGCCTATATAAACCCAGCAATACGTTGTGTTAGAAATGAATCTCAAGCAGATTATCCGTGAGGAGCCCCTTAGAAGGAAAACCCTAAAATCTGTCAGTTTCAACTTCTTTTATTCATCTTCTTCCTTCGTCTCTCTCTTTCGGCTCTACTGTCAGCAGCCACGTGAAGAACTATACTGGAGCATCCGTGGTGAACCAACCAAAAAAGAGTCAGACGTCGTTCCGCTGGCTTCACTCCAACAGTGGTCTCAGAGCCATACCTATCGAACACTAGTAAGTGATTTCGACTACTGTGGTGTCTGTGCGTGTGCAGATTATACTATTGTGAAGTATTGTGTCATCTGTGCATCATGCGTGTATCATGGTGTGATCTATTTATTGAAAATAAAGCATGCTAGACTAAACTGAGTTCAAGCATGAAGCATGATAGTATTGATTGGGTTTGGAATCCCTGCTTTACGTATTATGTCGTTTGTGTTCTCTGTGTCTGCGAGAGACTGAGACCAGGACTGAGCCCAACGCTCTATAAAAACTTTTTTAGATCAGGACCCTCGTAGAGGATCTGTCCACAAAGAACTCCACTACTTGAGTAAAATTTTTTTTCCTGCGTCTCTGGCAAACGGTAGCACAGGAGCAGAGCTTGCTCTGCTTGACATACAATGAAGCCAAAATAAAATAAATATAGAAGGAGGAAATGAAACATAGAACCTTTGCTCTTGTTTGAGAAACGGACCCAATGGCGGAAAAGAGCCGGGATTCTCCTTCTCTCAAAACCGGAGGAACAATTACTGTTTTTTTTCTTCTTTTCTTTTGTTCTTTGTTGGGACTTGAATTTTTTCTTGAACTCAACCCAGCTGTCGCTGGCGTCTCTACCGACAAGTAGCAGCAATCGCCTGATGGACTAGAAACCAGTCGTCTCCCTCGTGCGAGAAGCAAAGATCTCTCTTGCTGAGAGCAAAGAGGTCACCTGGGTAAAGGGGAAGATGGCGTCTGACGCTTTGCAGACCTCCTCCTGTCGTTCCTCTGTAGTCTGTCGGTTCACCCTTCTCTCAGTGAAAGCAGAGACTGTGGAAGCCATTTGCATTGAGCTTCTGGTTTTGGGAGGTTATCTTCCTCACGGAAAAGAGAAAGCAGCACAGAGGAGATTGCGGCCCAAATCGCAGTGCGGTAGGCAGCCAACTCAAGCAGAAGGGGTCATATGCTCTCTGGTAGTTGTACTCAGCTCTGCAACCCTCTGTGCAGTGGAAATAGAGGAGGATGGCCTTCTCTCAGTGGTGGTTGAAGAAGCAGCAATGGGGCGCGGGAGGTGGAACCCCTGGCTAGGGTTTTGCGAGAGGGAAGTCGGTCTCTCGGTGAGGAGAGAGACGATGAAAGAGAAAATGGGTGAAAAGGGGGTTTTATAGTCAAAATTCAAAAATTACAAATATAGTCCATCATTTATGCACTATTTCGAAAAAGGTGTTACATTTCTCAAAATTAAAGCCGCAACTTTTTGCTAAAAGTTTTTCAAAAAGTGGCTCACGAAAGTTAATTTCAACAGAAACCAGGAACTTTATAAGAAATTACTTTTGGGTACCCTCAAAATTATTGGAAATTACTAAAAGAGGGTTCTAAAAATTTTTTGCAATTTCATTTGGAAATCGCGATTTTATGAGAATTTAATAGCGACACCCTCTAGCTTGTTAAAAATTGTAAAAGAAGGGTTCTGAAAATAAATCTGAAAAGAGTTATGTATTTATCCAAAGTCTTATTGTTCTAAATATTATTTTAGAATGTTCTTTGAGATTGATGTACAGCTTTAGAATACTTTGTTTAAGATCTCTTGATGTGATATTTATTGTGAATTTTTCCCTTTTGTTATTATTGTTCTTTACTTGTCATGGGAAATTAACTTAGAAATGACACCAAGAGTGGGAGCCTCTGAATTAGCTAAGACTGAGAAATTAAATGGGACAAATTTCCATGCATGAAAACGTAGGATAATGTTCGCCTTGACTTTGGAAAAACTCATTTATGTGTTCAACTAGCCTTCTCCCACTTTAGGAGATAAACCTACAAATGAGGAAAGAAAGACATATGAGTCCTTTACCACTGATGACCTCATGGCTAAAACCATCATGTTAACTTTCATGGAATATGATCAAATTAGGGTATTTGAGGATTGTTCAATGGCTAAGGAAATGTTTGATACTATATCTTCCAAATACAACACCACTACTGCGATGCGCGTACAGTTACAGTTAGAACAATATAATTCCTATAGGATGAAAGAGTCAGACTATGTAATGGACCATGTTAATAAGATGTTGGTCATGGCTAAAGATTTAGCCTAGTGGGGAATGTTATATCTGACAACATGCAGATTAGCACAATCCTGAATAGCCTACCTCCTTCTTGGGATATGGCAGTTACTGCCTTGAGTCTCCAATTTGATAATCTTACTTTAGAAAAGCTTCCTATACAGCTAGTTTTACAACAACAACGTCTGACCATGAGAAAGAATGCAGAACTGATGATAGTCTAGAAAAAAACCTACTAGTAGTCATGTGCCTGTAAGACCCAAACAATTTAAAAATCTGAACGATGACAAGTTTAAATGCAATTTTGGAGGTACTAAGAAATCTCAAGGAATTGTAGTGAAATGCTACAGATGCGGAAAGCTTGGGCATATCAGGAAGAACTGCAAGACAAAATTCCTGAATAAGAAAGATAACAATGGTCAGGACCACAACAACAGGAGGAAGCCGCAAGGAGACTCTAACAGAGAAGTTATCTATGTCGTGACAGAATGTTTGTTTGCAGATGGGGATTTGACTGGTTGGTGGGTTGATTCAGGAGCTAATCATCACATTGCAAAGACAACGAATGCATGATTCACATGGAAGAACTGAGTCCTGGAACAAACAAGGTCTACATGGGAAACAACTCATGTTGTGACATCATGGGAGTTGGGGCATATCATGGGAGTTGGGGCATATCGACTAAATGTTGGGGGTACTAGTTGTACTCAATGAGGTTTTGTATGTCCCTTCAATGAGAAGGAATCTTGTGTCTATTCCCACACTAATGGAAAAGCTTTTGAAGTTCGATTTATTCAGGAAAAGTAACAGTGGGAAAACATGGAAAGTCCATGTTCCATGGAAAATTTGTCAAAGAACATGGTATGTTCAAACTTATGATATAATATAAAACTTTCAGTTCTGCTTATTACGATTGTGCAATGAGTGTCAATGTAAACTTATGGCATGAAAGATTAAGCCATATAAGCATCAAAAAGATGAAAACTCTAGCACAATAGGGTTTAATACCTGACATAAATACAAATGATTTCACAAATGCGAGTGGTGTGTATACGAAAAGATGACAAGGAAACCATTTCCGTCTGAAGTAAACGACTACTGAACAATTGGAGATAATTCATATTGATATTTGTGGACCTTTCAGAGTCCAAACTCAAGTGGAAAGTTATACATCATGACATTTATTGATGACTTCTCAAGTTTTCATTATATATACTTGATTAGACACAAGTCAGAAGCACTTGAGAAATTTACGGAATACAAATCTGAAGTCGAGAGACAACTTGAGAGGTATATTAAAGTTATAAGGTCTGATCGAGGAGGAGAATATACTTCGAATGAATTCCTCGAATACTGTGAAGACCTTGAATTAATAGACAAAAGCAATGCCTAGAACACCACAACAAAATGGTGTGGTGAGAGGTGTAATAAAACCCTTTCGAACATGGTGAATCCATGTTGGCAGGTGTACAATTACCAAAAGTTTTTTGCGGTGAAGTGTGTTAACAGCTATGTATACAATAAATCGAGTGCCCTGCAAAGCAGTCCCAAACACTCCTTGTGAGAGATAGACTGGTGTAAAACCAGATCTGAGACATCTGAGGAGATGGGGATCTGTAGCACCGTGAAAATTCAGATCTAAAAAGGATAAACTAGATAATAGATCAGTAAGATGTGTATTTATTGGATATCCAAAAGGATCCAAGGGCTATAGATTATATCATTTAACTATGGACTTTAGAAAACAGAGATGTAGATTTCTTAGAACTCAATAACAAAGATATTGATCCAGTTGAATATCGAAATGATATACTGGATGATCTGATTTATTCAGAGGAACAGTCTGGTAATCAACCGACTGGAGGCTAGTTAGGCAATGAACCAACTAACTGGATCGTCTGAGGACAGTCATGTAATGAACTGACTGAAGATTAGTTAGGTAATGAATCAACTGATCTGAGTACCTCGTCATCTCAGACGTTATCAGGTCATAAAAGACCTAGAACTCCTCTTTATATTTGAATGATTATTATACATATCTAGCAGATGAGCTATGCTATTCAGCAGATATTGACGAAATGTCTGACAATCTGACATATGACGAAGCCATAACCTCACATGAATGTCAGATTGGATGAATGAATGAATCGAATCATAGAACAGAATAAAGTCTGGGAATTAGTAGATCTTCCTAATGATAGAAAACCCATTGGATGCAAATGGGTACGGAGGAAGAATTATAAAGCTGATGGATCAGTGAAAAAATTCAAAGCCAGACTGGTGGCAAAAGGTTTTAAGCAAAAGGAAGGAATTGACTACTCAGAAACCTATTCACCAGTTGCAAAGTTTGCATCAATTAGAATAATTTTGGCTATCGCAGCATTCTATGACTTGGATATTTGTCAGATGGATGTGAAGACTGCTTTCCTGAAGGGTGAGTTAAAGGAAACTATATATATAACTCAACCACGGGTTATGTCATCAAGGAAAAGGTAGACAAAGTGTACATGCTGAACAAATATTGTACGATTGAAGCAGTCGCCGAGACAGTGGTATTTTGCTTTCCACAAACAATTACAAAACTTAGGTTTGTGCAAACCAACTAGACAACTGTGTATATGTCTGGAAAAGTGGAAGCTTTTCTGTATTCTATCATTATATGTTGATGACATATTACTAACAAGAAATGATAACGACATGATATTCAAAACGAAGACATGGCTGAACAAGAACTTCGAAATAAAGGACTTGGGTGAAGCATCTATATATTAGGAATAAAGATCACTCGATATAGAAAGTCAAGAATCCTGAGTTTAAGCCAAGAACGATACATTGATTATATCTTGAAGAGATTCCGTATGTTAGACTGCAAACCAATTGGGACTCCTATAGCTAAATGAGCAAATTTGGGTAGGAGTGATTGTCTAGTGAAGGACAATAAAAATTAAATGTTCCATATGTACAAGTTGTTGGCAGTCTAATGTATTTAATGCTTTGTACTAGACCGACATAAGCTTTCTATTGGTCTAGTGAGTCGTTATCAAAGTAATCATGGATGGCTCACTGACAAGCAGTCAAAAGGATTTTTCGGTACATTAAAGGAACAAAAGGACAGAAATTGTCCTATCAAGCAGATGAGCTAACTTTAGTTGGCTATTTCGATACAGATTTCGCAGGCTGCAAAGATGATAGTAAATCCACTTTGGGGTATGTTATCTCTTTGGAGGTGAAGCGATAGCCTGGTCCTGTAAGAAACAAGACATGTTGCTCAGCACACTTAGGAAGCAGAGTGTGTACCATGTAACGTTACAACTACTTTTGCTATCTGGATAAATCGGTTTGTGAAAGACTTGAAATTAGATATTGATCATGAACCGGTTTAACTGTACCATGATAATTCGGCAGCAATATCTCTTATGAAGAATGGAGCTGTTAGCTCAAAGAGTAAACATATAATGGTGAAATACCATTATGTACATGAAATGATAGAGAAAAATGAAATCTGGGTTGATGACTTGCCTACCAATGATATGGTAGCTGATCCCTTAACTAAGGGAATATTTGAAGACTTGTTTTCAAAACATGTAGCCCATATGAGGTTAAGATATATTTGAAAGGTTGCGAAGGAAAACTAGTGAATGGAAAACCTCGCTGTAAACCTTGAACAAAGTTACGATGGAAAAACTGGTTATGAAAATCATGTAACTAAGTAAATCTAGAAAATGAAAAACCCACATATAGTAGAAGCAAACTGGCGGTCTCATGACCAAGTGGGAGATGTTGGATAGTAGCCAGTGACTCCTATCCGGAGATCTCGTAACTGCCCTGCAGTTACGAGATTAATCAACACCTTTTCACTAGATAAAGTTTATCTTTATCTAAACTTTTCCTAAAAAATCTCCCACACTAACCGTAGCTGGCATTTGGGGAAAACCTAAGGGGCTGGCCTATATAAACCCGGCAATATGTTGTGTTAGAAATGAATCTCTAGCAGATTATCCGTGAAGAGCCCCTTAGAAAGAAACCCCTAAAATCTGTCAGTTTCAACTTCTTTTACTTCATCTTCTTCCTCCGTCTCTCTCTTTCGGCTCTACTCTAAGCAGCCACTGAAGAAATATACTGGAGCATCCAGTGGTGAATCAACCAAAAAAGAGTGAGACGTCGTTCCGCTGCCTTCACTCCAACAGTCTTTTCCACTCCTTCACCGTTTCAATGTCCAATCTCTATTTAAAACGGAGTTTGTGAATGAGCAAAAGTTTTTTTCACTGAAGAAGAAGTCACCTATTACATGAGAGACACAACAATCCTATAAAAAATTTAAGGGCAATAGTTTTCTTGTATTAGAAGACAAATTGGAGGCTATAAGCATGGTCAATGTACTTTACCTTAGTTAGGTAGCTAGCAGAACATGGTAACATCTAACGGTCACATCAAGTGGGAATTCAAAACATAACGTTCCCCTTTTAACTTGTTTGCCATAACAACCAGAACATCTAGATTCTCTTTACTAGAAATTTTCCAAAGTTCTTTCTACTGGTCATACCGACACAAAACAAACACAAGCTCGTGGCAAATGCACAAGAACCCATTTCTCATCAAGTGAGAAACCTACTTCCCATCTCAGTGGTAAATCTTGGAAAAAGATTGGGTAGGGAAGTACTCATTTCATTGAATTAAAACATAAATATACATCTTTCTGAAAAACTGTAGGGAAACAATGGGTTTGTCCTTACGAGAATGAGAAGATATTTATTGATCTCATCATCAGAGGAACATGAGGTTAGGCATTACACTGCACAATAGTAAATCACAACTCATGTATACACCATATCCTGATAACTATTACAAAGAAAAAACACAACCGTGACAAACGAACCAAGAAGTTCAAAGCTCATACGCCAAAGGAACAAATTGTACATTGAATGGTAGGGAACAAATTACAATCTCTACTTCCTCCTCACAAGAGTGGTCCAAAGCTTCAATAATTAGATGAAACAATCTCCGAACCAGTACCTGATATAGTTGACCTCGTTTGTTCTCCCAAAGAAAGGTTTCTGATTTTCCAGGTAGAGGTGGCAGGAGGCAAAGTAGATGGAAGGACCAAGGAGTTGTTTTCAAGCATAGCAACAATCTTGGACATTTTGGGCCTGCTTAACTTGTAGAGCCTTGTTTTCCCCCCAAAGTCTCCATACCTAGACCAAAACAACAATTTTTGGATTATTTACTGGGAATGGACAACAGTTTTACCTATATGGCGGAGAGCTTTATTGGGTGCAGAAGATCAACAAAGAAAGCGAATCCAAAATTACATCCGTATTTTCATGCAATTTAAACAATAATACCAGTAATAGATAAATTGTGCCTACAAAATAGTAGAGGCACAAAAACAATGTTAATCACTACATAATTTAATAGATTTTCATGAGTTTCTTGTTGGATTAAGGAGAAATTCTTTTTTCCACTTATCATCTCCAGCAGCAAAACACCAAAGCTGTAAACATCTATATTTACTGACACCCTTCCTTCAAGAAGATACTCAGGTGCCATATATCCACTGCAGAAAAAGATGAAAATCTGAAAAAAAATATATATATTAAAACTACAAGCAAATCTGTTTTCTTCTTAAGTTCATGAGCAAGTTCGTTTTCATGTAAATGCTTAGGTGCAACTTTAGTAGGGAGGAGGAGAGACGATATTTTTTTTGAAACGACCTAATTACATGATTCAAGTGTGAAAGCATTCATAATGAGCATTGCCGAAAAGATTGATGCTCATCTACGCTAGTTGTCGATCGTTTGTTGCTCCCATAGGAATTAAATTGAAGCATACAAGCAGTAAGTTAGGATCCATGAGAATAAATGTTTGAATCAATTTTTTGACTGGGCCATCACAGCTGGTAATATGGATAACTCTGGAACTTAGTCAGAAGCTAAAAAGACATGTTCCTTGAAGGTAAATGTATAGCAAAAATTTTAGTGAGAAAACAACTTTCTCATACAAATTCTGAACGAAAAAGTTACGAATCTTATTAATGTCATGTATTCTAGATTATAGCCTTTTTAGGTGCCTATCTGAAGCATAATAAGCAGGTTGGGTCTAATGTATGCTTGCTCTCAGGTCAGTAAGAGTTTGGGCCATCTCATGGTAACCGAGTTTTTTGTTGGATCTGATTGAACAAAGTGGGCACAAAATGCAGATTTCCAAGATTAAGGTTATCTGGCAAACCTACATTACCGGGACAAGTTAATAGCAACCGATGGCCTAATCAGTTTCACAAATTCTGGTAACTATAGTCGTGGAGGAAGCTGACAGTTAAATTTGGGCTGTGGACACTCGAATACTAATGTCGGTATACGATCTGAATTTTGCAAATGCAGTATCAGAAATTGCAGCAACAAGCAACAACCAACCTACTGAGTTCCCATAATCTCAAGTGTTTTGGTTTGTGTTTGGTCTGTGTCAACGATCTTTGCATTGCCAAAATTAAAGGTGAATTGTCCTTTTCTTTTTTGGTAATGCTAAGCAAATACGCAACGTTAAAAGATAAAGTACAAAAACATTTCACTTCCAATCATCTGTCCATACACTCATACATATACTAGGCAACACTTTTACTCAAGTAAATTGCAAAGCTACATAGCTTTTTTTTGTTATGAACCATCAAGTTGATGCAGATGACTGCATATAACCTGTGGGGTAGTCAGAAAGTTTTTGTTGTGGATGACTGTTGTAAAAATTTTCATTCTTGAAGGAGCACATCATATATAAAAAAGTAAATAATTGTAAAACATCTATTTAAAAATATGTAAAAATAAATAAAAACTTTGTTTCTGTGCCCACGCCAGCTTATATATATCTATGCTACTGCATATATCATAATAAAATGTGGGGGCACCAATAGTTATATATGCATCAATGTCTAGAAGTTTCCCGAACCATATCCTTCCTAGAATAAAATTTTATCTTAGAGTAAGATAATGGTAAATCGCTACTGCTGCAACCCCTGCTGGGTCTTGGCCCTGCTTTATGAATAAAACTGAAAGAACGAAGTTGCTAAAGGGAAAAAAAAAAAGATGAGACCTATACAAACAGAAAGAAAGAAGGGCCTTTTTCAAGAAGATTGAAAGAAATTAGAGAGATGATAATGCTAAGATTATTTGCGCAGTCTTTTGTTACGAAGGCCATGCAAAACTCATGATGTTGATATATTTATAAACCTCTCCAGGTTCGGAACCCTTGTTTTAAGCATTGCATCGCTGTGATAGATAATAGAATTGGACACGCATCGACTACAAGGTCGATGGTGGGCTTTCATAGTAAAAAATCATGTCCAATCGATTATCCTTCTTAAATTTTCTTTCTAAAAAAATCTACTGGCACTTCCCTGGTACATCCTAAGGGTATGGGTAGAGATATTGGTACTGATACCACAACTTTAGTAAATGTGAATATGGATGTACGGCAGTATATATATATATATATATATATACAAAAATAATAAAAAAATCAAAATGAAAGCAACATTTAAATAAACAAGTGATTTAAATGAAGACATAACATGTTAATAAACAATAACTTAAAAATAGAATGAAAACTGAGTTGGAAAAAAAATTGAAAATCATGAAAAATTAAGCAATTTGAATTATTTTTTATTTAAAAAGTACTTAAATGTATCCAAGAACCCATGTTAGGTATGGGTACAGTAAGAAGAGTATGTGAACCTTATTGAAGTATTGATGTGACTTACGATACGCTGCTCCATTAGGAAAGATAAGATCTCTATGTACAAACTAAACTTTGCTAAAGAAATGACATCAATATACAAGAAAACAGAGAACTCCGTGCCGTTACACTCCCATTGCTTCTTACAAGTTACAAATGTACTATGATTCCAACCTCTCCATTTCTGAAACTCACCTCCAGATGGTCTCCCTCTTCAGTTTTGGCCAAGGGATACACATTTGAAAAATCATACACATGGTAAAATGATTACCTAATATGTTTATTCGTATAAGGTATGCCCTCTAATTGCACCATCTATCGCATCTGCTCTCCTCAAAACTGAAACGAACTCCACGAAACAACAAGGTAAATAGGCTAATTGCGTAGTGCCATAGGTCCATCCGAGGTCAAATTGGTTTTTCCTTTCATGCATTGGGGTGTTGAAATTTTCTTCGGTCAAGCTCTGTATGGAGGTCTGACATCTGAATCCGAATTTGATTTTCAAACTGAATTGGGACCATAGTATAGACACATTGGGTATATAATATTTATTTAACATGATCTCTGATCTGAATTCAAATTTGACCAATATTTGTGTAAATCTGAATATTTTTTATATGGTTCGATTGTTAGTCAAATTTATTGACATCCCCAACCCCGGTTTGGTTTGAGAAAACTGTCTCTCTCTGTATCTGCATAAACATGGTAACTTTTCTTCAGTTGGCCGTCTCCATGTCAAGGACGAAGTCAACAAAGACTTTAAGTTCTCGTGTGGCTAATTAACGTGCTGATCAAAAAAAAACTTCTTGGTGGTGGTGACTAGTCGTTGTCACAAATCTGGATTATGGTTGTAATATTGAAAGCTTTGTGTGAGACTATTTTCTATGCATGTAATGAATTACATCCTTTCTTCGTCAAGTAAATGTATTATACAACATGGAAAAGTTACTTTTCTCGAAAAAAGTTTAGTGAATTTTGAAAGAAGTTAAAAAATTGAAAATGAAATGTAAAAGGTATGAAATAAAAATTGGTAAGTACTAAAGATTGTAAAAAAATCATGAAGAAGACACTCAAAAACAAAAGACGTGTTTTTTCAATTTGGCTGAAAACGTTTTTCCTGTTTTTTCGGCAGACTTATTTTTTATGTTTTTTCAGGAACAAACCCGATTTTCTATAACACTGTTGTGGGAAATTTGAACTGCTAAACTGGTGTTTAAACAAAGTCTTCTCCCTCTCTCTTCCCCCCTTTGTCTTTGTAACAACTCGACCCCTCTTGGGCTCGGGCCCCTGCTTTGGCAGATTCCAACCTGCCCCCTAGTAGTTTCGGTTTCGACACCAAAAAGGCTAGGAATCAGAACAATCATCTCATTAGTTACCCTCGTTATAAGTCCTTGAAGATCTCTCCCAATGTTCAATGCGGGACTAAACTTTTGGGGTGTTACAATTCACCCCCCTTAAGGTACACGTGTCCGCGCGTGTAGGGCCCCAAGTCCGAGTGTGGAACCGGCTCTGAACCACTGTAACAACCCGACCCACTCCTGGGCTCGGGCCCTTGGTTCGAAGGATCCCAAGCCACCCCCTAGTAGTTTCAGTTTCAACCCCAAAAAGGCTTGGAACCAGGACAATCATTTCATTAATAACCCTCCTTATAAGCCATTTCTCATAATCTTCTATGCGGAACTCAACTTTTGGGGTGTTAAAGTCTTTCTCTCATTTATAAGGTTCCGGTTTCTACCAACCTGTTCTACACCATGGTCTTCTTGCATGTTGCTCTGCAAGCCGCCAAGCTTCAACTTCTTTCTCCAAAGGCAACACAATTTTGTCTTCCACTAGTAAAAGCCGTGAATTAAGCAAGTAATAAGAACCACAATCATCAAGACGGGGATGACAGTTATGATATACATGTGTTTTCTGCCTGCACTTTTCTGCTGGCCTGCATATATAAAATATTATTGTCATATGAATCAGAGAGAGAGAGAGAGAGAGAGAGAGAGAGAGAGAGAGAGAGAGAGACTTGCCTGATGTAGTGTTGGATGGACCGCTTGGTGGAGGGCTTGAATCCGATGGAGGTGGTGGAGGAGATGGGCTTGGGCTTGAATTTAATGGAGGCGGTGGAGGAGGTGAGGTTGGAGTTGTTGAGGAACCATTAAAGAGCCCCGTATCAAAGCTCACACGACAACTTCCAGTGGCAAAGTCACAGCCAGGTGCTAAGCCATAGGTCTTTGGGATCTGGGACCTGGTGGTATCCAAACACTGCTTACAAAGCAAGGCTGGTATCTTTGGTGCACTGCAAGAGCCCGTATATCGTCTGCTGAACGGTGTACGTGATGTTGCCTGTAGCAAACATGAACCTTGAAGGCTCTGTTATCGCTTGATAAGTGAGATTCGTCAGCAGGCTACCCAACTTTTCGTTAAAGGCTTTGGGGTCTTCCACTTTATCATTGTTCCAATACAGATGACCATAATCATCAGAATTTAGGAGACCAAAGAAGTTGGTGTCGGAGTAGTGGAGCTGGCACTTTTCATACCATATGATGGCATCCATATTATAAGGACAGTATCAGATGACTTGATGGGTGGAATTACGGATGCAATCCTTGTAGCTATCTTGCCCAAGGTCACCCCTGCACTGCACCAGGCCATAGACTGTATCCGATCCTTCGACCACTGTGGCGTTGGAAAAACCAGTAGAAAGAGATCCGTTGGTGAAGGTGGAGAAGAGGTTGCGCATATTTACTTCAAATGTGCTTCCATCTGTGTAATTCGCAGTGACACTGAGTGGCTGTAAATATAGTCGTTCGTGCTCATTGCATGGTCGACATAGAAGGAAAAGAGGATGAAGGGGAGGAGGATGTGGAAGCCAACCTTCAACAAGCTTGGCACCGTTAGAGGGTAAACCATCTCCAATCCTTCTACCTATGGATTAGACGTGTAATGCCCATGATTTTCATTCTCTTTTTTATTTATGGAAAGCATTAATATGAGAAGGAAGTATAAACGGTAGATCAAATTGATTGTTAAATATAATGGAAACTATCAATTTAGTTATAAAGAGAATAGTTATGGAAAGACATGAATGATTTACTAATTGCAAAGATTTAAAAGAAATGAGAAAGGAAACTGAAAGACCATTCCTTTTTCTTGTGAGAAACTGAAAGAGCTCATATGGCAATAAGGGAACCTTGTAGAGGGTTGATTTGACCCCATGTTTCATAAAATGATCATTTCTTTACTGCATTCATAGAGGAGAAGGCTCAACGATAAAGAATTTGAGAGAAAGAGGGAGAAAGTGAGTAAGAGATCCTCATTTGTGCTTGTGACTGCTGGAAAGGAACGAGAAGCAAAAAGAGGTTGGTGCTGGAAATTCATCTCAGTTAACAGGTATGGGGATTTTCAGCCATGATTGTAGCATGAATCCTTGTAATTTTGATTTCGTATAGAACATGTTAATCTATGTATGCATATGCCTAGAAATGAATCCCAGCATGAGATTCTAGAGATAAAGCATGCTAGATTCAGACATATAAGGTATGGCCTATCTGTTCTAGTTATGTTTTGAAACACCTGGAACCAAGACCACTAACGACACCATAACCTAATACATCATCAAAAGGAAAAAAAAAACATGAAGGGGTTATGGTTTATACCCATGAGATTTTGCCACATTCCCAAATCTCCGATGCTAGTCGAAAACCCTGTTTGGTCGTCCACCTTCGTGAACAATGAAACCCACGATTTTTTGTTCCTTTGCCATGGACGCCGACAGAAGGGATGTTCTCTAGTTTCTCTTCGCTCTTGCTATTACCAAAGGACTTCGAGAGAGGGGAATACCGTGAGAGACTGGTTGCCCTCAACCAGTCCACCGTTGATTCCCATGGAACCTACCAACAACTCTCCTTACGTTGACAGAGAGTAAGATGAGTCGCAAGGATTCACCACCGTATTTTTTCTTGGTTGGGTTGGTGGCAGCTGCCGCTGCCGCTGGACAGAGGAACGGCTGATGGCCCTCCCTTCTCCCCATCGACTGGAAGAGAAAGGATCTACCGTAATCCCTTCCCCTGTCTCTGTTGCATGCTAGGAAAAATGAGAGAGGAGGATGGAACTCCTTCTCACACTCGGGCTGGTTTTTTGTTGAAGATGGATGAAGGCTCCACTGCCGGATGAACAGGAAGAAGAAAAAAGGAGTTGTTGCATGAGACAAAGAGCTTTCTGGTTTTGGGTGTGGAAGAGTGGTGGAAGCCACCGTCAGTTGAATGAGAGGAAGGAGTAGCTCTCGTGAGGAGAGAGAAAACCAGCAAGAAAATGAGAAAAGGGTTGGGCTTGAACGAATTTATTTCATTTCAAAAATTTCAAAGTGGGTCCATCTTATTAGCAAATTTTGGAAAGAGCTGTTATAATTTTTATAAATGCATGCTGCGACATTTTTGCTAAAAACATCTTTAAAAAGGAGTCTGCGAAAGTTATTTGCATCAGCACTGAAGAATTCTTACGAAATTACGAATAGGTACCCTTTAAGTCCTTAAAATTTCCAAAAGAAGATTTTTATTAAATTGTTTGCAATTTCGGTGAAAAAGCAAAATGTTATGTTGTATTTGCTTTTTAATGCCTTTGTTTTGTTTATACCCTCACTTTTGAAATTTGAGGGCGAAACATGGACTGTGTGCAATGGTTTATGTGAGTGCGAGCTTGAGTTTTTGCCCAGTGTTGGTTTTGTCCCGGAGGTAGTGGTGTGCAATAGCTCACTGTTGTCGCACACTCCTCTTTCTATACTGGAGGGTCCATAGGGTATTGGGCGGCACAAGTGCCTGGGGTTCTGTTCTGTTTCTGTTTGGGAGCGAGGCGTCTCCTGGTCCCTCAAATCGGGTTCCTAGAGGGGCCATTCTGCTGCAACGACGATCTGGGATATCTCAGGAGGCTTCACTGTAGGTGCCCTCGATCTGTTGGATCGCTTGGTGAAGATATGTTCTGCTCTGCCCACGAGGATTTATGTTGTTGCTCGGCACGATGACCATGACATTGTCAGAGAACCACGGTTGGAAGCCTACAAAATTTTGGAGGTTGTGCACACCTCGTTTTGTTTTTGATAATGTGACGTAACTCTAATATGTGTTAAGATTTGAAGATATTTGTTTTACAAAAGTGAAATGTTATTTTGTTGGGCCATGTTCCATTCATGGATGGATTTTTCCATACTCAGAGGATTTATGACCCTTCTTTCTATCTCTACAGGTATTCCTTGATAGATTTTGCCTCTTGGAGTGACAACCTCAGTCTTGTGATGGATGGGCGTCAGCATTCTGGACACTCCGTCGGTTTTGGGCTTGTGTTTATTTTATTCTTGTTTGGGTCCAAGTATTTTCTTATTGAAATAAAATAGTGTCTGATTTCTTTATGTTTTGGTTATGACTCAATGTTGCTTCCGCTATTGTTGAAATGAAAAAAAAAAAATTGGTGTCAAAAAATTGGGTCGTGACAACTTTGGTATCAGAGCCCAGTGTTTAGAGTCAATGTCCAATGCCAAGGTTGATCACAAGCGGAGTAAAGGTCAACCAAGCCTGTTAAAGAAGGGTGTTTTTGTTTTGTTGTGAATATTGAGTTTCATAGTTTTGTGGTAGTTCTAGTGAATTTCTTTACTTATGAATACCATTGATATATTTTGCTTTCCTTCGTGTGGTGTAGTTTCAATGGCATGCACTAGAGGAGGGAGTGTCAGTGCAAGAGGGAGAACTCCTCGTAGCAGCAGGAGCTGAAACGTCGAGACTCACCCTACTGGACTTTGGATGCTTGGTGGAAACATCCAACAGCAGCAAGCATTTATCATGAACACTTTGCATATGATTATAGGATTGATGCATGGCCTGGTGCAAAATGCTCCGTCAGGAGGAACAAGTACGGATACAAACGAGACAACGAATGGTGAGGCAAGGGGCACAACTCACCAACAGTTTATGAGCTTGCATCCTCTGAAGTTTCATGGGAAAAGCACTCCTGACGATGCAAAAGAGTGGCTCAAAGAAACTGAGAAGATCTTTACCACCCTGAAAGGGTCCTGACAACAAGAAGGTTCGGTATGGCACCTTTATGCAAAAAGGCGATGCTGAGGAATGGTGGCAGACCCAACATGAAGTGAAATTTGCAAATCACAAAGCGACATGGGAAGAATTCAAGGAAGCATTCACACATGCCTACATCCCAACCTTCACATGAGAGAAACACGTAGGAATTCTTGGAGCTTCAACAGAGGAGTATGAGTCTACACAAATACGTCATCAAATTTAGACACTTGGAAAAGTACTGCCCCCATTTATACACTGCTGACATGGACAGAGTAAATAAGTTCATTAGAGGACTGAAAGACGGGTATCCAAGAGATCTGGACGACGTAATTGACATGGCTACACGTTTCGAAGAAGACTGGAACAGGACAGAAGGGACAGATAGGAGGAGTGAATTTCTGGGATCCAAGTCGAGGCTAGACATGTTCAAGAGAAGGTGCAGTGACAGGGTGAACCAAGGGGACAGATTCAAGAGACAGAGGCCATCAGCATACAGGCGGGACGACGAATGCCCTAAATGTCATCGCCAACACCCTGATAAAAGGTGTTATAGAGATACCAGGGCATGTCTTTATTGTGGAACGCAAGGCCATTTTATCCATGAGAGCCCAAAGAAGAAAGAGGCTGAACAAAAGCATGGTGAAGCCAATCGGCCAGCAGAAAAGAAAGTGACTGGGAGAGTCTACGCAACCACGGCTGAAAATCTGAGTTCCACCAACCTGATTGAAGGTACCCTTCTTGTACAATCTCATTGGGCTCATATACTGTTTGACTCTACTGCATCGCATTCTTTTGCCCCTAAGAGATTTGCTGAACTTTTAAAGTTAGAAGGGAAGAATATGTCATATGAATTGTTAGTTACTACACCCATAGAAAACAAAGACACATGCCAAACGTATTTAAAAAATGTGAGCATAGAAATACATGGAAATTTGTTACCAGCATAGCTCGTGGTAATAAATATGATGGGGTATGACGTGATCCGAGGAATGGATTGGTTATACCATCATTATGCGATGATAGATTGCAGAAGGAAGAAGTTGAAGATTCAGTTGGAAAATGGTCAAAAGATTGAATTTGAGGTAAAAACGCCACAAGATCAGAAAATGTTGGTTGTCTCAGCGGTTAAGGCAAGGAAATACATGGAAAATCGGTGCACTGCATATTTGGTTAGCATGGATGCGATCGAGTAGAAATTAAAACCCATCAGTGAAGTGCGTACGGTGAAGGACTTCACAGACGTGTTCCCTGAAGATTTACTTGGATTGCCTCCTATACGAGAGGTGGAGTTTGGCATTGAGTTGATACCAGGAACTACACCTATTTCCAAGGCTCTATATAGAATGACACCAGCATAACTGGAAGAATTAAAGAAGCAGATTACAAGATTTAGCCAGCAAGGGATTCATCCGTCCGAGTGTGTCACCTTGGGGAGCACCGGTCCTGTTTGTGAAGAAGAAGGATGGGTCAATGTAGTTATGTATTGACTACTGGATGTTGAATCAAGTTACGATTAAGAATAGGTATCCATTTCCTAGAATCAAAGATTTATTTGATCAATTAAAGGAAGCAAGGGTGTTTTTTGAGATAGACTTGAGGTCGGGATACCATCAATTGCGAATTAAGGAAGAAGATATTCCCAAAATAGCATTTCGCACACGTTATGGGCATTATGAGTTTCGAGTTATGCCTTTCAAACTCACAAATGCCCCAACAGCTTTTACGGATCTCATAAATCGGATATTTCATGAGTACTTAGACCGATTCGTTATAGTGTTCATTGATGATGTGCTAGTGTACTTAGAGTGTGAAGCAATGCATGTGGTATATCTCGAGATAGTGATGAAAATATTACGACAAAATCAATTGTATGCCAAGTATTCAAAGTGCGAATTTTCGCTAGACAAAGTCAATTTCTTGGGACATGTAATCTCTAAGAAGGGAGTGGCAGTTGATTTGGCCAAGGTAGAAGTTGTACAACAATCGAATGCGCCAACTAATGTGACCGAAATCAGAAGTTTTATTGGTTTGGTAGGTTACTACAAGAAGTTCATTAAGAATTTCTCAAAAATTGCAACCCCAATGACAAAACTGCTACAGAAGGGAGTCAAATTTACATGGACAGACGACTGTCAGAAGAGTTTTCAGACGTTGAAAGACAGTTTGACTAGTGCCCCAATTCTAACACTACCAAATGGGAGGAAAGGATTTGTGGTATATACGATGCTTCAGGGACTGGTTACAGACTGGTGCTTATGCAAAACGACAACTTTATAGCATATACCTCTAGACAACTAAAACAACACGAGAAGAACTATCCAACACATGATTTGGAATTAGGAGCTGTGGTATTTATGCTAAAAATATGGAGGCATTATCTCTATGGAGTGGAATTTGAAGTATTTTCTGACCACAAATCCCTCAAATATTTGTTTTCGCAGAAGGAATTGAATCTAAGACAGAGAAGATGGCTGGAATATCTCAAAGATTACGACTTTGAGATAAAGTATCATCCAGGAAAGGCTAATGTGCTAGCTGAGGCGCATGCTAAAGCTGTTGTACTGTTAATCCAGACAATGAATTTGGTGGAAGACTTTGACCAATGGCATCCATTGCGAGATGATAATAGAAAGGTGAAGTGTGCTGGAATAATTCGAGATAGATTTCTTGACGAAATTATTGAGAAACAAAAACAGAGCCCTGAATATGCAAAGTTGAGACTTGAGTGTCACAAGAAGAAAGAAACTCTTTATTCTGAGGATGATGATGGATCTGTATGGTTCAATGGTAGATTGTGGGTTCCAAATGATCCAGAAGTGAAAAACAAACTGCTAGAAGAGGCACACAAAACAAGATACACCATACATCTGGGAAGCACCAAGATGTATCAAAATTTAAGAATAAACTTTTGGTGGCCAGGAATGAAGAAAGAAATTGCTGACTTTGTCTCACGATGCTTGGTGTGTCAACAGGTCAAAGTGGAACATCAGAAACCAGGTGGCTTAATGCAACGGATAGAGATTCCTCAATGGAAATGGGAAGGCATCACCATGGATTTCATAGTGGGGTTACCACATACTCAAGGACAACACGATGCTATTTGGGTAGTAGTGGATCGTCTAACTAAATCTGCATATTTCCTTCCTATCAAGATTTCGCAATCACTTGAAAGTCTAGTTGATTGTATGTTGATGAATTGTGAATGCATGCATCCCTAAATCAATCATCTTCGACAAAGATCCAAGATTTACATCCAAGTTCTGGGGAATGTTACAGGAAGCGTTGGGAACGAAATTGAAACTGAGTACAACATTTCATCCGCAAACAAATGGGCAATCCGAGCGAACCATTCAGACTCTTGAAGATATGCTAAGAGTTTGTGTTTTGCAATGGAATGGTGAATGAGATAAACATGTAAAGTTGGCCAAATTTTCCTACAACAACAGCTATCATTCTAGCATTGGAATGACTCCGCTTGAAGCTCTTTATGGCCGACCTAGTAGATCACCATCGTATTGGACCGAGATAGGAGACAACAAGATTGAGGATCCTTTGGTGATCCAGCATTACACTGATCATGTCAACATGATTAGAAAGAAACTTTTAGCTGCTCAGAGTCGACAAAAGAGTTATGCAGACCAACGATGAAGAGAGCCAGCTTTTGAAGCAGGAGATCATGTATTTGTCAAGATATCACCCACAAGTGTGTTTTTCGATTCGGGAAGAAGGGAAAAATGAGTCCAAGATACATTGGTCCATTTGAGATTTTGGAGAAAGTGCGAGAGGTTGCCTATCGAATTGCTCTTTCACCATAGTATAGCCATGCTCATCCAGTATTTCATGTGTCAATGTTAAAAGAAATATATACCTGATCCATCACATGTGATAGACTACGAAGAAGTCGATTTGCAAGAGGACATGACAACAGAAGAAAAGCCGCTTCGAATTGTAGACCATAAGGAACATGTGTTGCGGAAGAAGACTATTCCACTAGTTCAAGTGGACTGGCAACATCATGGCATCAAAGAATGTACGTGGGAGCCAGACAAGAACATGGGAAAGAGTTCCCAAATTTTTTCAATAAGGTACACTCAAATTTCGAGGACGAAATTTCTTTTTAGTGGGGAAGGATGTAATGCCCATGATTTTCATTCTCTTTTTTATTTGTGGAAAACATTAATAGGGAAAGGAATTATAAATGGTAGATCTAATTGATTGTTAAATATAATGGAAACTGTCAATTTAGTCATAAAGAGAATAGTTATGGAAAGACACGAATAATTACTAATTGCAAAGATTTAAAAGAAATGAGAATGGAAACTGAAAGACCGTTCCTTTTCTTGTGAGAAACTAAAAGAACTCATATTGCAATAAGGGAGACCTTGTAGAGGGTTTATTTAAAACCATGTTTTAGAAAATGATCATTTCTTTACTGCATTCATAGAAGAGAAGGCTCAACGATAAAGAATTTGAGAGAAAGACGGAGAAAGTGAGGAAGAGATCCTCATTTGTGTTGGTGACTGCTGGAAAGGAACGAGAAGCAAAAAAGGGGTTGGTGCTAGAAATTCATCTCGATTAACTGGTATGGGGATTTTCAGCCATGATTGTAGCATGAAGCCTTGTAATTTTGATTTCGTATACAACATGTAAATCTATGTATGCATATGCCTAGAAATGAATCCCAGCATGAGATTCTAGAGATAAAGCATGCTAGATTCAGACATATAACGTATGGCCTGCCTGTTCTAGTTATGTTTTGAAATACTTGGATTCCTGTGTCATGCTGTGTGCTTTTGTACCATCCGTGAGGAACCAAGACCACTGACTACACTATAACCAACTACATCATCAAAAGGAAAAGAAAAACATGAAGAGGGTATGATTTATACCCGCGAGATTTGGCCACATTCCCAAATCTCCGATGGTAGTCGAAAACCCGTTTGGTCGTCCACCTCCGTGAGCAATGAAACCCACGATTTTTGGTTCCTCTGCCATGGACGCCGATAGAAGGGATGTTCTCTGGTTTTTCTTCACTCTTGCTATTACCAGAGGACTTTGAGAGAGGAGAATACCGTGAGAGACCGGTTGCTCTCAACCAGTCCACCATTGGTTCCTGTGGAACCTACCGGCAACTGTTCTTATGTTGACAGAGAGCAAGATGAGTCACAAGGATTCACCGCCTTCTTCTTTCTTGGTCGGGTTGGTGGCGGCTGCCGCTGCTACTGGATAGAGGAAGGACTGATGGCACTCCCTTCTCCCCATCGACTGGAAGAGAAAGGATCTACCAAAATCCCTTCACCTCTCTCTGTTGTGCACTAGGAAAAATGAGAGAGGAGGATGGAACTCCCTCTAACACTCGGGCTGGTTTTTGTTGAAGATGGATGGAGGCTCCACCGCCGGACGAACATGAAGAAGAAAAAAGGAGTTGTCGTGCGAGACGTAGAGCTTTCCGGTTTGGGGTGTGGAAGAGTGGTCGAAGCCACCGTCGGTCGAATGAGAGGAAGGAGCAGTTCTCGTGAGGAGAGAGAAAACCACCGAGAAAATGAGAAAAGGGTTGGGCTTGAACGAATTTATATTCATTTCAAAAATTTCAAAGCGGGTCCATCTTATTAGCAATTTTTGGGAAGAGCTAATATAATTTTCATAGATGCATGTCGCAACATTTTTGCTAAAAACATCTTCAAAAGGGGTCCGCAAAAGTTATTTGCATCAGAGCCGATGAATTCTTACGAATTACGAAGGGTACCCTTTAAGTCCTTAAAATTTCCAAAAGAGGATTTTTATTAAATTGTTTGCAATTTTGGTGAGAAAGTGAAATATTATGTTGTATTTGCTTTTTAATGCCTTTGTTTTGTTTATAATTTCAGAAAAAGGGTTCTAAGATCCCTTGTTTTTAATTAATGATTACAATATGATTCTTTGATTTTCTGAACGTGAGATACTATGTATTGTTGCATGTTTACTCGACTTTGTTCTGTTGCCATTAAATCAAGTTATGAAATGGCTTATTTATGTTGTCTGGGAAACTGAGCCTAAGGGCGGTTTTTGTGAGAGGTAATAGACGATGTGTAATGATGAGAAACCCTCACTTTTGAAATTCGAAGGCGAAATGTGGACTGTGCGCAATGGTTTATGTGAGTGCGAGCTTGTGTTTTTGCCCAGTGTTGGTTTTGTCCCGGGCGGTTGTGGTGCGCGATAGCTCACTGTTGTCGCAC
>NW_022204507.1:3863488-3938073 GCF_008831285.2 Nymphaea colorata | reverse complement strand
AAATGCACAAGAACCCATTTCTCATCAAGTGAGAAACCTACTTCCCATCTCAGTGGTAAATCTTGGAAAAAGATTGGGTAGGGAAGTACTCATTTCATTGAATTAAAACATAAATATACATCTTTCTGAAAAACTGTAGGGAAACAATGGGTTTGTCCTTACGAGAATGAGAAGATATTTATTGATCTCATCATCAGAGGAACATGAGGTTAGGCATTACACTGCACAATAGTAAATCACAACTCATGTATACACCATATCCTGATAACTATTACAAAGAAAAAACACAACCGTGACAAACGAACCAAGAAGTTCAAGCTCATACGCCAAAGGAACAAATTGTACATTGAAAGGTAGGGAACAAATTACAATCTCTACTTCCTCCTCACATGAGTGGTCCAAAGCTTCAATAATTAGATGAAACAATCTCCGAACCAGTACCTGATATAGTTGAGCTCGTTTGTTCTCCCAAAGAAAGGTTTCTGATTTTCCAGGTAGAGGGGCAGGAGGCAAAGTGATGGAAGGACCAAGGAGTTGTTTTCAAGCATAGCAACAATCTTGGACATTTTGGGCCTGCTTGATGCATCTTCTTGAACACATAGCAGGCAAATATGGATGCATCTTAATATATCATCATTGTCACATGTTCCTTCCAATATTTGATCCACAACTTGCAGAGCCTTGTTTTCCCCCCAAAGTCTCCATACCTAGACCCAAAACAACGATTTTTGGATTATTTACTGGGAATGGACAACAGTTTTACCTATATGGCGGAGAGCTTTATTGGGTGCAGAAGATCAACAAAGAAAGCGAATCCAAAATTACATCTGTATTTTCATGCAATTTAAACAATAATACCAGTAATAGATAAATTGTGCCTACAAAACAGTAGAGGCACAAAAACAATGTTAATCACTACATAATTTAATAGATTTTCATGAGTTTCTTGTTGGATTAAGGAGAAATTTTTTTCCACTTATCATCTCCAGCAGCAAAACACCAAAGCTGTAAACATCTATCTTTACTAACACCCTTCCTTCAAGAAGATACTCAGGTGCCATATATCCACTGCAGAAAAAGATGAAAATCTGAAAAAAAAATATATATATTAAAGCTACAAGCAAATCTGTTTTCTTCTTAAGTTCATGAGCAAGTTCGTTTTCATGTAAATGCATTAGGTGCAACTTTAGTAGGGAGGAGGAGAGACGATATTTTTTTTGAAATGACCTAATTACATGATTCAAGTGTGAAAGCATTCATAATGAGCATTGCCAAAAAGATTGATGCTCATCTACGCGAGTTGTCGATCGTTTGTTGCTCCCATAGGAATTAAATTGAACCATACAAGCAGTAAGTTAGGATCCATGAGAATAAATGTTTGAATCAATTTTTTTGACTGGGCCATCACAGCTGGTAATATGGATAACTCTGGAACTTAGTCAGAAGCTAAAAAGACATGTTCCTTGAAGGTAAATGTATAGCAAAAATTTTAGTGGGAAAACAACTTTCTCATACAAATTCTGAACGAAAAAGTTACGAATCTTATTAATGTCATGTATTCTAGATTATAGCCTTTTTAGGTGCCTATCTGAAGCATAATAAGCAGGTTGGGTCTAATGTATGCTTGCTCTCAGGTCAGTAAGAGTTCGGGCCATCTCATGGTAACCGAGTTTTTTGTTGGATCTGATTGAACAAAGTGGGCACAAAATGCAGATTTCCAAGATTAAGGTTATCTGGCAAACCTACATTACCGGGACAAGTTAATAGCAACCGATGGCCTAATCAATTTCACAAACTCTGGTAACTATAGTCGTGGAGGAAGCTGACAGTTAAATTTGGGCTGTGGACACTCGAATACTAATGTCGGTATACGATCTGAATTTTGCAAATGCAGTATCAGAAACTGCAGCAACAAGCAACAACCAACCTACTGAGTTCCCATAATCTCAAGTGTTTTGGTTTGTGTTTGGTCTGTGTCAACGATCTTTGCATTGCCAAAATTAAAGGTGAATTGTCCTTTTCTTTTTTGGTAATGCTAAGCAAATACGCAACCTTAAAAGATAAAGTACAAAAACATTTCACTTCCAATCATCTGTCCATACACTCATACATATACTAGGCAACACTTTTACTCAAGTAAATTGCAAAGCTACATAGTTTTTTTTTGTTATGAACCATCAAGTTGATGCAGATGACTCGTATAACCTGTGGGGTAGTCAGAAAGTTTTTGTTGTGGATGACTGTTGTAAAAATTTTCATTCTTGAAGGAGCACATCATATATAAAAAAGTAAATAATTGTAAAACATCTATTTAAAAATATGTAAAAATAAATAAAAATTTGTTTCTGTGCCCACGCCAGCTTATATATATCTATGCTACTGCATATATCATAATAAAATGTGGGGGCACCAATAGTTATATATGCATCAATGTCTGGAAGTTTCCCGAACCATATCCTTCCTAGAATAAACTTTTATCTTAGAGTAAGATAATGGTAAATCGCTACTGCTGCAACCCCTGCTGGGTCTTGGCCCTGCTTTATCAATAAAACTGAAAGAACGAAGTTGCTAAAGGGGAAAAAAAAAAAGATGAGACCTATAAAAACAGAAAGAAAGAAGGGCCTTTTTCAAGAAGATTGAAAGAAATTAGAGAGATGATAATGCTAAGATTATTTGTGCAGTCTTTTGTTACGAAGGCCGTGCAAAACTCATGATGTTGATATATTTATAAACCTCTCCAGGTTCGGAACCCTTGTTTTAAGCATTGCATCGCTGTGATAGATAATAGAATTGGACACCCATCGACTACAAGGTCGATGGTGGGCTTTCATAGTAAAAATCATGTCCAATCGATTATCCTTCTTAAATTTTCTTTCTAAAAAAATCTACTGGCACTTCCCTGGTACATCCTAAGGGTATGGGCAGAGATATTGGTACTGATACCACAACTTTAGTAAATGTGAATATGGATGTACGGCAGTATATATATATATATATATATATATACAAAAATAATAAAAAAATCAAAATAAAGCAACATTTAAATAAACAAGTGTTTTAAATGAAGACATAACATGTTAATAAACAATAACTTAAAAATAGAATGAAAACTGAGTTGGAAAAAAAATTGAAAATCATGAAAAATTAAGCAATTTGGATTATTTTTTATTTAGAAAGTACTTAAATGTATCCAAGAACCCATGTTATGTATGGGTACAGTAAGAAGAGTATGTGAACCTTATTGAAGTATTGATGTGACTTATGATACATTGCTCCATTAGCAAAGATAAGATCTCTATGTACAAACTAAACTTTGCTAAATAAATGACATCAATATACAAGAAAACAGAGAACTCCGTGCCGTTACACTCCCATTGCTTCTTACAAGTTACAAATGTACTATGATTCCAACCTCTCCATTTCTGAAACTCACCTCCAGATGGTCTCCCTCTTCAGTTTTGGCCAAGGGATACACATTTGAAAAATCATACACATGGTAAAATGATTACCTAATATGTTTATTCGTATAAGGTATGCCCTCTAATTGCACCATCTATCGCATCTGCTCTCCTCAAAACTGAAACGAACTCCACGAAACAACAAGGTAAATAGGCTAATTGCGTAGTGCCATAGGTCCATCCGAGGTCAAATTGGTTTTTCCTTTCATGCGTTGGGGTGTTGAAATTTTCTTCGGTCAAGCTCTGTATGGAGGTCTGACATCTGAATCCGAATTTGATTTTCAAACTGAATTGGGACCATAGTATAGACACATTGGGTATATAATATTTATTTAACATGATCTCTGATCTGAATTCAAATTTGACCAATATTTGTGTAAATCTGAATATTTTTTATATGGTTCGATTGTTAGTCGAATTTATTGACATCCCCAACCCCGGTTTGGTTTGAGAAAACTGTCTCTCTCTGTATCTGCATAAACATGGTAACTTTTCTTCAGTTGGCCGTCTCGATGCCAAGGACGAAGTCAACAAAGACTTTAAGTTCTCGTGTGGCTAATTAACGTGCTGATAAAAAAAAACTTCTTGGTGGTGGTGACTAGTCGTTGTCACAAATCTGGATTATGGTTGGAATATTGAAAGCTTTGTCTGAGACTATTTTCTATGCATGTAATGAATTACATCCTTTCTTCGTCAAGTAAATGTATTATACAACATGGAAAAGTTACTTTTCTCGAAAAAAGTTTAGTGAATTTTGAAAGAAGCTAAAAAATTGAAAATGAAATGTAAAAGCATGAAAATAAAAATTGGTAAGTACTAAAGATTGTAAAAAAATCATGAAGAAGACACTCAAAAACAAAAGACGTGTTTTTTCAATTTGGCTGAAAACGTTTTTCCTGTTTTTTCGGCAGACTTATTTTTTATGTTTTTTCAGGAACAAACCCGATTTTCTATAACACTGTTGTGGGAAATTTGAACTGCTAAACTGGTGTTTAAACAAAGTCTTCTCTCTCTCTCTTCCCCCCTTTGTCTTTGTAACAACTCGACCCACTCTTGGGCTCAGGCCCCTGCTTTGGCGGATTCCAACCTGCCCCCTAGTAGTTTCGGTTTCGACACCAAAAAGGCTAGGAATCAGAACAATCATCTCATTAGTTACCCTCGTTATAAGTCCTTGAAGATCTCTCCCAATGTTCAATACGGGACTAAACTTTTGGGGTGTTACAATTCACCCCCCTTAAGGTACACGTGTCCGCGCGTGTAGGGCCCCAAGTCCGAGTGTGGAACCGGCTCTGAACCACTGTAACAACCCGACCCACTCCTGGGCTCGGGCGCTTGGTTCGGAGGATCCCAACCCACCTCCTAGTAGTTTCGGTTTCAACCCCAAAAAGGCTTGGAACCAGGACAATCATTTCATTAATAACCCTCCTTATAAGCCATTTCTCATAATCTTCAATGCGGAACTCAACTTTTGGGGTGTTACAATCTTTCTCTCATTTATAAGGTTCCAGTTTCTACCAACCTGTTCTACACCATGGTCTTCTTGCACGTTGCTCTGCAAGCCGCCAAGCTTCAACTTCTTTCTGCAAAGGCAACACAATTTTGTCTTCCACTAGTAAAAGCCGTGAATTAAGCAAGTAATAAGAACCACAATCATCAAGACGGAGATGACAGTTATGATATACATGTGTTTTCTGCTTGCACTTTTCTGCTGGCCTGCATATATAAAATATTATTGTCATATGAATCAGAGAGAGAGAGAGAGAGAGAGAGACTTGCCTGATGTAGTGTTGGATGGACCGCTTGGTGGAGGGCTTGAATCCGATGGAGGTGGTGGAGGAGATGGGCTTGGGCTTGAATTTAATGGAGGCGGTGGAGGAGGTGAGGTTGGAGTTGTTGAGGAACCATTAAAGAGCCCCGTATCAAAGCTCACACGACAACTTCCAGTGGCAAAGTCACAGCCAGGTGCTAAGCCGTAGGTCTTTGGGATCTGGGACCTGGTGGTATCCAAACACTGCTTACAAAGCAAGGCTGGTATCTTTGGTGCACTACAACAGCCCGTATATCGTCTGCTGAACGGTGTACGTGATGTTGCCTGTAGCAAACATGAACCTTGAAGGCTCTGTTATCGCTTGATAAGTGAGATTCGTCAACAGGCTACCCAACTTTTCGTGAAAGGCTTTGGGGTCTTCCACTTTATCATTGTTCCAATACAGATGACCATAATCATCAGAATTTAGGAGACCAAAGAAGTTGGTGTCGGAGTAGCGGAGCTTGCACTTTTCATACCATATGATGGCATCCATATTATAAGGACAGTATCAGATGACTTGTTGGGTGGAATTACGGATGCAATCCTTGTAGCTATCTTGGCCAAGGTCACCCCTGCACTGCACCAGGCCATAGACTGTATCCGATCCTTCGACCACAGTGGCGTTGGAAAAACCAGTAGAAAGAGACCCGTTGGTGAAGGTGGAGAAGAGGTTGCGCATATTTACTTCAAATGTGCTTCCATCTGTGTAATTCGCAGTGACGCTGCAGTGGCTGTAAATATAGTCGTTCGTGCTCATTGCATGGTCGACATAGAAGGAAAAGAGGATGAAGGGGAGGAGGATGTAGAAGCCAACCTTCAACAAGCTTGGCACCATTACAGGGTAAACCATCTCCAATCCTTCTACCTATGGATTAGACGTGTAATGCCCATGATTTTCATTCTCTTTTTTATTTATGGAAAGCATTAATAGGAGAAGGAAGTATAAACGGTAGATCAAATTGATTGTTAAATATAATGGAAACTGTCAATTTAGTTATAAAGAGAATAGTTATGGAAAGACATGAATGATTTACTAATTGCAAAGATTTAAAAGAAATGAGAAAGGAAACTGAAAGACCATTCCTTTTTCTTGTGAGAAACTGAAAGAACTCATATGGCAATAAGGGAACCTTGTAGAGGGTTGATTTGACCCCATGTTTCAGAAAATGATCATTTCTTTACTGCATTCATAGAGGAGAAGGCTCAATGATAAAGAATTTGAGAGAAAGAGGGAGAAAGTGAGTAAGAGATCCTCATTTGTGCTGGTGACTGCTGGAAAGGAACGAAAAGCAAAAAGGGTTGGTGCTGGAAATTCATCTCAGTTAACAGGTATGGGGATTTTCAGCCATGATTGTAGCATGAATCCTTGTAATTTGATTTCGTATAGAACATGTTAATCTATGTATGCATATGCCTAGAAATGAATCCCAGCATGAGATTCTAGAGATAAAGCATGCTAGATTCAGACATATAAGGTATGGCCTATCTGTTCTAGTTATGTTTTGAAACACCTGGAACCAAGACCACTAACGACACCATAACCTAATACATCATCAAAAGGAAAAAAAAAACATGAAGGGGTTATGGTTTATACCCATGAGATTTTGCCACATTCCCAAATCTCTGATGCTAGTCGAAAACCCTGTTTGGTCGTCCACCTTCGTGAACAATGAAACCCACGATTTTTTGTTCCTTTGCCATGGACGCCGACAGAAGGGATGTTCTCTAGTTTCTCTTCACTTTGCTATTACCAAAGGACTTCGAGAGAGGGGAATACCGTGAGAGACTGGTTGCCCTCAACCAGTCCACCGTTGATTCCCATGGAACCTACCAACAACTCTCCTTCCATTGACAGAGAGTAAGATGAGTCGCAAGGATTCACCACCTTATTTTTTCTTGGTTGGGTTGGTGGCAGTTGTCGCTGCCGCTGGACAGAGGAACGGCTGATGGCCCTCCCTTCTCCCCATCGACTGGAAGAGAAAGGATCTACTGTAATCCCTTCCCCTCTCTCTGTTGCATGCTACGAAAAATGAGAGAGGAGGATGGAACTCCTTCTCACACTCGGGCTGGTTTTTTGTTGAAGATGGATGAAGGCTCCACGCCGGACCAATAGGAAGAAGAAAAAAGGAGTTGTTGCATGAGACAAAGAGCTTTCTGGTTTTGGGTGTGGAAAGTGGTGGAAGCCACCGTCAGTTGAACGAGAGGAAGGAGTAGCTCTCGTGAGGAGAAGAAAACCAGCAAGAAAATGAGAAAAGGGTTGGGCTTGAACGAATTTATTCATTCAAAAATTTCAAAGTGGGTCCATCTTATTAGCAAATTTTGGAAAGAGCTGTTATAATTTTTATAAATGCATGCTGCGACATTTTTGCTAAAAACATCTTTAAAAAGAGTCTGCGAAAGTTATTTGCATCAGCACTGAAGAATTCTTACAAATTACGAATAGGTACCCTTTAAGTCCTTAAAATTTCCAAAAGAGATTTTTATTAAATTGTTTGCAATTTCGGTGAAAAAGCAAAATGTTATGTTGTATTTGCTTTTTAATGCCTTGTTTTGTTTATACCCTCACTTTTGAAATTTGAGGGCGAAACATGGACTGTGTGCAATGGTTTATGTGAGTGCGAGCTTGTGTTTTTGCCCAGTGTTGGTTTTGTCCCGGAGGTAGTGGTGTGCAATAGCTCACTGTTGTCGCACACTCCTCTTTCTATACTGGAGGGTCCATAAGTATTGGGCGCACAAGTGCCGGGGTTCTGTTCTGTTTCTGTTTGGGAGCGAGGCGTCTCCTGGTCCCTCAAATCGGGTTCCTAGAGGGGCCATTCTGCTGCAACGACGATCTGGGATATCTCAGGAGGCTTCACTGTAGGTACCCTCGATCTGTTGGATCGCTTGGTGAAGATATGTTCTGCTCTGCCCACGAGGATTTATGTTGTTGCTCGGCACGATGACCATGACATTGTGAGAGAACCACGGTTGGAAGCCTACAAAATTTTGGAGGTTGTGCACACCTCGTTTTGTTTTTGATATGTGACGTAACTCTAATATGTGTTAAGATTTGAAGATATTTGTTTTACAAAAGTAAATGTTATTTTGTTGGGCCATGTTCCATTCATGGATGGATTTTTCCATACTCAGAGGATTTTGACCCTTCTTTCTATCTCTACAGGTATTCCTTGATAGATTTTGGCTCTTGGAGTGACAACCTCAGTCTTGTGATGGATGGGCGTCGCATTCTGGACACTCCGTCGGTTTTGGGCTTGTGTTTATTTTATTCTTGTTTGGTCCAAGTATTTTCTTATTGAAATAAAATAGTGTCTGATTTCTTTATGTTTTGGTTATGACTCAATGTTGCTTCGCTATTGTTGAAATGAAAAAAAAAAAATTGGTGTCAAAAAATTGGGTCGTGACAACTTTGGTATCAGACCCAGTGTTTAGAGTCAATGTCCAATGCCAAGGTTGATCACAAGCGGAGTAAAGGTCAACCAAGCCTGTTAAAGAAGGGTGTTTTTGTTTTGTTGTGAATATTGAGTTTCATAGTTTTGTGGTAGTTCTAGTGAATTTCTTTCTTATGAATACCATTGATATATTTTGCTTTCCTTCGTGTGGTGTAGTTTCAATGGCAGCACTAGAGGAGGGAGTGTCAGTGCAAGAGGGAGAACTCCTCGTAGCAGCAGGAGCTGAAACGTCGAGACTCACCCTACTGGACTTTGGATGCTTGGTGGAAACATCCAACAGCAGCAAGCATTTATCATGAACACTTTGCATATGATTACAGGATTGATGCATGGCCTGGTGCAAAATGCTCCGTCAGGAGGAACAGTACGGATACAAAGAGACAACGAATGGTGAGGCAAGGGGCACAACTCACCAACAGTTTATGAGCTTGCATCCTTGAAGTTTCATGGGAAAAGCACTCCTGACGATGCAAAACAGTGGCTCAAAGAAACTGAGAAGATCTTTACCACCCTGAAAGGGTCCTGACAACAAGAAGGTTCGGTATGCACCTTTATGCAAAAAGGCGATGCTGAGGAATGGTGGCAGACCCAACATGAAGTGAAATTTGCAAATCACAAAGCGACGTGGGAAGAATTCAAGGAAGCATTCACACATGCCTACATCCCAACCTTCACATGAGAGAAACACGTAGGAATTCTTGGAGCTTCAACAGAGGAGTATGAGTCTACACAAATACGTCATCAAATTCAGACACTTGGAAAAGTACTGCCCCCATTTATACACTGCTGACATGGACAGAGTAAATAAGTTCATTAGAGGACTTAAAGACGGGTATCCAAGAGATCTGGACGACGTAATTGACATGGCTACACGTTTCGAAGAAGACTGGAACAGGACGAAGGGACAGATAGGAGGAGTGAATTTCTGGATCCAAGTCGAGGCTAGACATGTTCAAGAGAAGGTGTAGTGACAGGGTGAACCAAGGGGACAGATTCAAGAGACAGAGGCCATCAGCATACAGGCGGGACGACGAATGCCCTAAATGTCATCGCCAACACCCTGATAAAAGGTGTTACAGAGATACCAGGGCATGTCTTTATTGTGGAACGCAAGGCCATTTTATCCATGAGAGCCCAAAGAAGAAAGAGGCTGAACAAAAGCATGGTGAAGCCAATCGGCCAGCAGAAAAGAAAGTGACTGGGAGAGTCTACGCAACCACGGCTGAAAATCTGAGTTCCACCAACTGATTGAAGGTACCCTTCTTGTACAATCTCATTGGGCTCATATACTGTTTACTCTACTGCATCGCATTCTTTTGCCCTAAGAGATTTGCTGAACTTTTAAAGTTAGAAGGGAAGAATATGTCATATGAATTGTTAGTTACTACACCCATAGAAAACAAAGACACATGCCAAACGTATTTAAAAATGTGAGCATAGAAATACATGGAAATTTGTTACCAGCATAGCTCGTGGTAATAAATATGATGGGGTATGACGTGATCCGAGGAATGGATTGGTTATACCATCATTATCGATGATAGATTGCAGAAGGAAGAAGTTGAAGATTCAGTTGGAAAATGGTCAAAAGATTGAATTTGAGGTAAAAACGCCACAAGATCAAAAATGTTGGTTGTCTCAGCGGTTAAGGCAAGGAAATACATGGAAAATGGGTGCACTACATATTTGGTTAGCATGGATGCGATCGAGTAGAAATTAAAACCCATCAGTGAAGTGCGTACGGTGAAGGACTTCACAGACGTGTTCCCTGAAGATTTACTTGGATTGCCTCCTATACGAGAGGTGGAGTTTGGCATTGAGTTGATACCAGGAACTACACCTATTTCCAAGGCTCTATATAGAATGACACCAGCATAACTGGAAGAATTAAAGAAGCAGATTACAAGATTTAGCCAGCAAGGGATTCATCCGTCCGAGTGTGTCACCTTGGGGAGCACCGGTCCTGTTTGTGAAGAAGAAGGATGGGTCAATGCAGTTATGTATTGACTACTGGATGTTGAATCAAGTTACGATTAAGAATAGGTATCCATTTCCTAGAATCAAAGATTTATTGATCAATTAAAGGAAGCAAGGGTGTTTTTTGAGATAGACTTGAGGTCGGGATACCATCAATTGCGAATTAAGGAAAAGATATTCCCAAAACAGCATTTCGCACACGTTATGGGCATTATGAGTTTCGAGTGATGCCTTTCGACTCACAAATGCCCCAACAGCTTTTATGGATCTCATAAATCGGATATTTCATGAGTACTTAGACCGATTCGTTATAGTGTTCATTGATGATGTCTAGTGTACTTAGAGTGTGAAGCAATGCATGTGTATATCTCGAGATAGTGATGAAAATATTAGACAAAATCAATTGTATGCCAAGTATTCAAAGTGCGAATTTTCGCTAGACAAAGTCAATTTCTTGGGACATGTAATCTCTAAGAAGGGAGTGGCAGTTGATTTGGCCAAGGTAGAAGCTGTACAACAATCGAATGCGCCAACTAATGTGACCGAAATCAGAAGTTTTATTGGTTTGGCAGGTTACTACAAGAAGTTCATTAAGAATTTCTCAAAAATTGCAACCCCAATGACAAAACTGCTACGAAGGGAGTCAAATTTACATGGACAGACGACTGTCAGAAGAGTTTTCAGACGTTGAAAGACAGTTTGACTAGTACCCCAATTCTAACACTACCAAATGGGAGGAAAGGATTTGTGGTATATACGATGCTTCAGGGACTGGTTACAGACGGTGCTTATGCAAAACGACAACTTTATAGCATATACCTCTAGACAACTAAAACAACACGAGAAGAACTATCCAACACATGATTTGGAATTAGGAGCTGTGGTATTTATGCTAAAAATATGGAGGCATTATCTCTATGGAGTGGAATTGAAGTATTTTCTGACCACAAATCCTCAAATATTTGTTTTCGCAGAAGGAATTGAATCTAAGACAGAGAAGATGATGGAATATCTCAAAGATTACGACTTTGAGATAAAGTATCATCCAGGAAAGGCTAATGTGCTAGTTGAGGCGCATGCTAAAGCTGTTGTACTGTTAATGCAACATTGAATTTGGTGGAAGACTTTGACCAATGGCATCCATTGCGAGATGATAATAGAAAGGTGAAGTGTGCTGGAATAATTCAGATAGATTTCTTGACGAAATTATTGAGAAACAAAAACAGAGCCCTGAATATGCAAAGTTGAGACTTGAGTGTCACAAGAAGAAAGAAACTCTTTATTCTGAGGATGATGATGGATCTACATGGTTCAATGGTAGATTGTGGGTTCCAAATGATCCAAAGTGAAAAACAAACTGCTAGAAGAGGCACACAAAACAAGATACACCATACATCTGGGAAGCACCAAGATGTATCAAAATTTAAGAATAAACTTTTGGTGGCCAGGAATGAAGAAAGAAATTGCTGACTTTGTCTCACGATGCTTGGTGTGTCAACAGGTCAAAGTGGAACATCAGAAAGCAGGTGGCTTAATGGAACGGATAGAGATTCCTCAATGGAAATGGGAAGGCATCACCATGGATTTCATAGTGGGGTTACCACATACTCGAGGACAACACGATGCTATTTGGGTAGTAGTGGATCGTTTAACTAAATCTGCACATTTCCTTCCTATCAAGATTTCGCAATCCCTAAATCAATCATCTTCGACAAAGATCCAAGATTTACATCCAAGTTCTGGGGAATGTTACAGGAAGCGTTGGGAACGAAATTGAAACTGAGTACAACATTTCATCCGCAAACAAATGGGCAATCCGAGCGAACCATTCAGACTCTTGAAGATATGCTAAGAGTTTGTGTTTTGCAATGGAATGGTGAATGAGATAAACATGTAAAGTTGGCCGAATTTTCCTACAACAACAGCTATCATTCTAGCATTGGAATGACTCCGCTTGAAGCTTTTTATGGCCGACCTAGTAGATCACCATCGTATTGGACCGAGATAGGAGACAACAAGATTGAGGATCCTTTGGTGATCCAGCATTACACTGTCATGTCAACATGATTAGAAAGAAACTTTTAGCTGCTCAGAGTCGACAAAAGAGTTATGCAGACCAACGATGGAGAGAGCCAGCTTTTGAAGCAGGAGATCATGTATTTGTCAAGATATCACCCACAAGTGTGTTTTTCGATTCGGGAAGAAGGGAAAAATGAGTCCAAGATACATTGGTCCATTTGAGATTTTGGAGAAAGTGCGAGAGGTTGCCTATCGAATTGCTCTTCCACCACAGTATAGCCATGTCATCCAGTATTTCATGTGTCATGTTAAAAGAAATATAT
Source organism: Nymphaea colorata (assembly GCF_008831285.2). Lineage (NCBI taxonomy): Eukaryota > Viridiplantae > Streptophyta > Magnoliopsida > Nymphaeales > Nymphaeaceae > Nymphaea > Nymphaea colorata. The sequence continues at coordinate 3,925,037 of NW_022204507.1, read as the reverse complement.
ACCTGATCCATCACATGTGATAGACTACGAAGAAGTCGATTTGCAAGAGGACATGACAACAGAAGAAAAGCGCTTCGAATTGTAGACCATAAGGAACATGTGTTGCGGAAGAAGACTATTCCACCAGTTCAAGTGGACTGGCAACATCATGGCATCAAAGAATGTACTGGGAGCCAGACAAGAACATGGAAAGAGTTTCCCAAATTTTTTCAATAAGGTACACTCAAATTTCAGGACGAAATTTCTTTTTAGGGGGAAGGATGTAATGCCCATGATTTTCATTCTCTTTTTTATTTGTGGAAAACATTAATAGGGAAAGGAATTATAAATGGTAGATCTAATTGATTGTTAAATATAATGGAAACTGTCAATTTAGTCAAAAGAGAATAGTTATGGAAAGACACAATAATTTACTAATTGCAAAGATTTAAAAGAAATGAGAATGGAAACTGAAAGACCGTTCCTTTTTCTTGTGAGAAACTAAAAGAACTCATATTGCAATAAGGGAGACCTTGTAGAGGGTTTATTTAAAACAATGTTTTAGAAAATTATCATTTCTTTACTGCATTCATAGAAGAGAAGGCTCAACGATAAAGAATTTGAGAGAAAGACGGAGAAAGTGAGGAAGAGATCCTCATTTGTGTTGGTGACTGCTGGAAAGGAACGAGAAGCAAAAAAGGGGTTGGTGCTAGAAATTCATCTCGATTAACGGTATGGGGATTTTCAGCCATGATTGTAGCATGAAGCCTTGTAATTTTGATTTCGTATACAACATGTAAATCTATGTATGCATATGCCTAGAAATGAATCCCAGCATGAGATTCTAGAGATAAAGCATGCTAGATTCAGACATATAACGTATGGCCTGCCTGTTCTAGTTATGTTTTGAAATACTTGGATTTCCTCTGTCATCCTGTGTGCTTTTGTACCATCCATGAGGAACCAAGACCACTGACAACATATAACCTACTACATCATCAAAAGGAAAAGAAAAACATGAAGAGGGTATGATTTATACCCGCGAGATTTGGCCACATTCCCAAATCTCCGATGGTAGTCGAAAACCCTGTTTGGTCGTCCACCTCCGTGACAACGAAACCCACGATTTTTGGTTCCTCTGCCATGGACGCCGATAGAAGGGATGTTCTCTGTTTTTCTTCACTCTTGCTATTACCAGAGGACTTCGAGAGAGGAGAATACCGTGAGAGACCGGTTGCTCTCAACCAGTCCACCATTGTTCCTGTGGAACCTACCGGCAACTGTTCTTACGTTGACAGAGAGCAAGATGAGTCACAAGGATTCACCGCCTTCTTCTTTCTTGGTCGGGTTGGTGGCGGCTGCCGCTGTGCTGGATAGAGGAAGGACTGATGGCACTCCCTTCTCCCCATCGACTGGAAGAGAAAGGATCTACCAAAATCCCTTCACCTCTCTCTGTTGTGCACTAGGAAAAATGAGAGAGGAGGATGGAACTCCCTCTAACACTCGGGCTGGTTTTTTGTTGAAGATGGATGGAGGCTCCACCGCCGGACGAACATGAAGAAGAAAAAAGGAGTTGTCGTGAGAGACGTAGAGCTTTCCGGTTTGGGGTGTGGAAGAGTGGTGAAGCCACCGTCGGTCGAACGAGAGGAAGGAGCAGTTCTCGTGAGGAGAGAGAAAACCACCGAGAAAATGAGAAAAGGGTTGGGCTTGAACGAATTTATATTCATTTCAAAAATTTCAAAGCGGGTCCATCTTATTAGCATTTTTGGGAAGAGCTAATATAATTTTCATAATGCATGTCGCAACATTTTTGCTAAAACATCTTCAAAAAGGGGTCCGCAAAAGTTATTTGCATCAGAGCCGATGAATTCTTACGAAATTACGAAGGGTACCCTTTAAGTCCTTAAAATTTCCAAAAGAGGATTTTTATTAAATTGTTTGCAATTTCGTGAGAAAGTGAAATATTATGTTGTATTTGCTTTTTAATGCCTTTGTTTTGTTTATAATTTCAGAAAAAGGGTTCTAAGATCCCTTGTTTTTAATTAATGATTACAATATGATTCTTTGATTTTCTGAACGTGAGATACTATGTATTGTTGCATGTTTACTCGACTTTGTTCTGTTGCCATTAAATCAAGTTATGAAATGGCTTATTTATGTTGTTGGGAAACTGAGCCTAAGGGCGGTTTTGTGAGAGGTAATAGACGATGTGTAATGATGAGAAACCCTCACTTTTGAAATTCGAAGGCGAAATGTGGACTGTGGCAATGGTTTATGTGAGTGTGAGCTTGTGTTTTTGCCCATGTTGGTTTTGTCCCGGGCGGTTGTGGTGCGCGATAGCTCACTGTTGTCGCACACTCTTCTGTCTGTACTGGAGGGCCCACAGGGTATTGGGCGGCACAAGGGCCCGGGGTTCTGTTCTATTTCTGTTTGGGAGTGAGGCGTCTCTGGTCCCTCAAACTGGGTTCCTAGAGAGGCCATGCTGCTGCAGCGACGATCTGCGATATCTCAGGAGGCTTCATGCAGGTACCCTCGATCTATTGGATCGCTTGGTGAAGATATGTTCTATTCTGATCGTGAGTTGTGCCCACGGGGATTTCTATTGTTGCACGGCACGAAGACCATGACTTTGTCGGAGAATCACAGTTGGAAGCCTACAAAATTTTGGAGGTCGTGCACACCTTGTTTTGTTTCTGATAATGTGACATAACACTAATATGTGTTAAGATTTGATTTTGTTTTACAAAAGTAAAATATTATTTTGTTTGGCCATGTTCCATTCATGGCTACATTTTTCCATACTTAGAGGAATTCTGACCATTCTGGACACTGCGTCGGTTTTGGGCTGGTGTTTATTTTATTTTTGTTTGGGTCCATGTATTTTCTTATTGAAATAAAAGAGTGTCTGATTTCTTTATGTTTTGTTGATGACTCAATGTTGCTTCCACTATTATAGAAATGAAAAAAAAATTATTGTCACAAAATTGGATCGTGACAGGAGGACAACAAAATCTCCGCCTTTTAAGGGCCGCCTCCCAAAATCACCTCAAAGGGGAAGGAAGATTTAATGTTCTATGGCAGGGGTTGCTCTGATAAGGAAGCCCGTGGCCCTAATTATAAGATGTTTGCCATGGTTGGTGGGTGCAAGTAGTGGAGAGATAAAGGTGTATGGAGATCTCCATTGCCCAAAAAGAAAGATAATTTGCATCAATATCAAAGGTATGGAGAGTGAAAAGTTAACCGCTTGTAGTCGACCTTGCTAGTTGGATCGGTAAAGGCACCTAAAGCATGACGGATGAACCGGTACGAGTGCTGATGCTTGTGACAACCAAGGTTGACCGGCCAACGATACCATCCAGACGGAAATGCGACACTACTCTCGAGGAAAAGTCAAGTTGTCTTTCTTGTGTACAAAATTATATATTATTTTGATATTGACAAAAATGATTATGATTAATATAAAAATTTATGAAAATAAAAATATTTTACATTAAATAAAAATAAAATTTATCAATTTGTACATAAATATCATTATGACTAATATATTAAAAAAAAAAACAACAAGCAACTTGTAATAAATAACAACATCCAATAACCAACTTACTCCATATCCTTAGGTGTTGAGTTTGTGTTTGGACTGTGTGAAAGGAACAGAAGGCCCACGATTTATCAAGTATGCAGCAGTACTGATTGCATCAGCCAAAAAAGTCTTTGGCAAGCCTGAATGCAGTCTCATGCTCCTTGCACTTTCATAAAGGGTTCTATTCATTCTTTCAGCAACCCCATTTTGTCGTGACTTTTTAGGGATCGTCCTTTGTGTTCGAATCCAATGATCTGCACAAAAGTCTTTAAACTCTTTGCTATCATACTCACCCCCATTGTCTGACTACAGACATTTAATCTTCTTTTCCATCTGATTTTTTACTTTGATTTTCACCTTTTAAAAACATTAAACACGGTAGATTTATGCTTGAGAAAATAGACCATACCTTTCTGGTACAATCATCAATAAATGTGACATAGTATAGGGATCCTCCAAGAGAACGAATTGGAGCTGGTCCCCAAACATCAGTATGCACCAACTCTAACTTTTCCTTCTTTGGAGGCCGTCCAACTTTGGGGAAGGTACCATTTTTGTTTCCCGAAGACACAGTCTTCACATAGCCCAATGTCTACAGGTTTCAGGTCGTGCAACTTGTTATTTGTTGCCATGATCTTCATTCCCTTCTCACTCATATGCCAAGCCTGCAATGCTACAACAAGGATTTATTTTCACATTTCACCACAACCACTGTATCTTTCATATCTGTGGTCATTTATAATGTGCCAAGTTTGTACTCTGGTTAACCATTACACCTTTGGTTATCTTCCAAGATCCACCAACAAAAGTAATAACATAGTCTTCGTCTTCTAACTGCCCAATCAAAATGAGATTCTTCTTCAACCCTGGGACATGTCTGACATCTTTTAACTTCCATACATGTCCATTCTGCATTTTAATGTGAACCTCACCTTTCCCTACAATATCTAGAGGTTCATCATCCGCAAGGTATACTCTGCCAAATTTTCCTACAAATAGTTGTGCATACTTTCATTAGAATATGTCGAATGAAAAGATGCATCGAGTCTAAAATCCAAGACTCTATGGAGCTGTGTACACTCAAAGCAAGTGCATCAGCTATATCTTTTGTTGCTGCATTTGTTGAATCATCCTCACGATTTGGGTTCTTCTTCTTCAACAACCTGCAATCTATTTTCCGGTGTCCTGGCTTACCACAGTTCCAACAGCCATCACTTCGAAGTTTGGATTGACTCATTCCCTTAGATTTGGACCTTCCATGCTCTTGGTAGCGTTGATTAGTTCTGCCCTTGTTTTGAACATTTAGGTAGAACCGAGAGGTTCTCCTACCTCCCTTCTGCAAATGTTCTCACTGAGTATTAAATCTCGAACACCACTAAACTTCAATTTGCTTGACCTCGATGAACTACTCATGGTGGTCACAGTGGCACTCCAACTCTCGGTAGAGATTATAGTAAATTAAGGCTTAAACCTCATCATCAAATTTAATATCCATAGAACATAATTGAGAAGTAATAACATTGAGCTTATTTATGTGATCCGTAACAGAGGCACCTTCAGCCATTTTCAAATTAAATAATAGATGCATCAGATATTCTTATTCGAAGCAGAGGGTTTTTCATACATATCTGTTAGCGTCTTCATCAAACTTACTATCGTCTTCTCGATAACAATGTTGAAGGCGACGTTTTCGGCCAATGTCAACTGGTGACTCTAAGGGCTTGTCTATCCAACAACTGCCAATCTGCATCAGCCATTGTTGCGGGCTTCGCTCCCATGAGCGGTTCTACAGTTTCTTCTGATACAAGTAGTCCTCGATCTGCATCTTCCAGAATCCAAAGTTTTACCGTCGAACTTCTCGATTCTAACTTTTCCTTCTTCCAGCGCCATTGTTCCTATCGCGAATGAACCTGGCTCTGATACCAATTGTTAGAACAACACAAACTCTTCTCTCACACTCCAAGAGGGGGTTAGAAGCAACAAGGAAGAAGACAAAGATTTACGTGGTTTGGAGCAATAATCTCCAATGTCCACGGTCGCACAGATCTTTTACTGTTCACTCACAGATGAACACAAACACTCACAGAGAAGAAGACTCCAAAAGAAAACTGCGGCCCTCCTCTCAACGTAAGGATTAGGGCGAAACCCGCATTTGTACAAAATGACATAAATGCTTTACATAAATGTATTTGGATCCGCGTATTGCATATGAGTGTTCAATATGGATCAAGTTCCATACACCAACAAATAGGGGTCATGGCCATAAACAATCTCCATTCTTTTAGCTTGGGATTGGAAGATAACAAAATCTCTGTTGGAGAGGTTTGACCAATTTAACAAGAAAATGGAAACAAAGTGCCAAACGCGCGCTTCTCAATCGAGATGCCTTTCAAAATGACCTCAAGGAATATTTAATATTAATGTTCGAGGGCATGGTTTAGCTCTCTCAGCAGGGAGACGAAAATATCTATATATATATATATACATATATATATATATATGTATATATTTGTGAATGTTGCATATTTTCTTTTCCCAGTGGTTTACCATTTCTTATGCACTCTACCAATCCGGAATGCTGGCACGTCATTCACTAAAAAGCAACTTTCACAAAACTTCAAAAGGCTGTGGTTTTGCATTTCTCAAAATGAGAGGCCCTGATAAGACCTTGGTCCAAAGTAGGTCTAGATGCTTTCCTACAGCCGATCCTATCCCCAAGATCTCTTGAGGTGCCTAAGGCAAACCTAAAAAGGACAAATTCAACGAAAATCCTACTACAAGAAATGCTAACAGGCTTGAAGACAAACAATGCAATTAAAACAAACTAGACTAAACTGAATGGAATACGAAAAAACAACTACTAGAAAAAGAGCAATGAAGATGATAATGTCTTGCAGCCGGGTCTTAGGCCAAGGGCCTCTAAAAAACCGCAAGAACAACATAGCCACACATATGCAAATAAGCAAGGAAAAATGTAATCTAAATAGCTCTAAAGAAATCAAGGAGAATACCGTACTGGGATAACTTAGAAGAGACCTTGGGATGAATTCCAGTCCCCGGGTATTAAAGCAATGCAGTAAGACGAAGCCAATTCTAAAGAGAACGTCTGCCGGCTTTTTAGAACTGCACAGAAGATCGTCCACTGGGTGCCTTTTCTTGCAGACAAGGTCTTGTGGATGGCGCGACGCGGGCTTCGTCACGAATGGGGTCGCGTCTGTAGGCGAGAGGGAGTGCCTGGATGTGAGAAAGGTGCTAGGGGAAGATTGCTGCTCGCCGATGAGTGCTTGGCTGCCGGTGTAAGGAAACAAGCTCGGTCTAGAGCTCAGACTGCATCTATGGTATGGCTGGCTATGGTAGGTTTAGTTCAAGTGGGCTTGGTAAGGTTATACTAGGTTAGATCACTTGGGTTTAGTTGTCTAGGTTTAGGTTTAGTAGATGCTGATTGGTTTTGGGTATGCTAGGTAAATATCAAGTTGAACTTAGGGTATAATAGGAATTAGGATTAGGGTAGGCAATGGCTGAGGAGTCGGACCGTGGGGGCTACCTTCCCCAAATGTAGGAAGGGAGCCAAGGAAACTTCCTAGAATGATGGTGGTGGTTGGGTTAGATAAGGCAACATGTGAGGAAGGAAAAGGCAAAAGCAATGTGAACGGAATTGGGTTTAGGCCAAATAGCTGGTTGGGGTCAAAGCTTTCCTAAAATGTAGGTCAGCTACTCTAATGGATCCTCAATTGTTGGGCAAGGTGGCACTGGTGGCCCACCAAATGAGGAAGGGATTGGGCAAGAGAATCTCTAGCCCAAATGAAGGAAATGGATGGCACCAAATGTGGAAAGGAATCGAACTAGGTCAGCTCGGATTCTTCTTCCTTGGGATGTTGCCACATGTCCCTGATGGATGGTGGTGTTTCACACGGTCAAGGGAGAGAACCACTTACCAAATGTGAATAATTGGCAGCCATTTGATCCAAACGTGCACCGGCAGCTAGGTCGAAGAAACCCTAGGCGAGCCTCCAACTAAATGCACATTTTCCCAATTTGCCCCTCCAACAGTAGCTGTTCTTTTGCTGGTTCAAGGGTAGACTTGCTCTCTGCCAATGCTGACCAAATGCTCGCCGGAATAGTTGCAGCGTTTGCCGGAACTTCAGAATTCTGATGGACACCGAACTTTACCGTTTTGGCTCCAAACTGCGCCAAACTTTGACATTTTCTTTCTTCTTCTTGGACGACGGTTCCGATGCTGATTTTGCTTCTTTTTTATGCCACTTTTGCACTGATTTGAAGATGTTTCTCTCGTTGCTTTTAGTGTGAATATCAGGCCCAAACCATGGCTTGGACTTGAGATTTGAAAGAGTTTTCGCTGGTATATTTTCACCAAATCGATAGGGTAGAGCAAGATCACTCCAAGGAGTCCTTGTGACTTGTAAGAACTGGTTTAAGGCAAGCTTCCACCATTGAATGATAGCCCAAACTCACGAGTTTACACCGTGAGAGTGAACCAATTTTCTAAGGTTGAATCCTATCTCAAAACAATCCAACAAAGTTTCGCAATTCACCAAAGAAGTTCTCGTACTAACCTTCTCTTGATTGGTTCAATGTCGAACACCACACTCCTCCTAGTTGCCTAGTTGGAATGCAGTCCTCCCGTGGGCTGATCTGGCTTCTATTCCTCCTTCGTGTTCAAGGATGAATGCACCTTTGATAGCCGTGAGTTGATGTGGGGAACAACGTGGGCTGTTGAAGTCGCATACACCAGAGCATACCTTGATCTTCTAGCCACCAATTCCGTTGGTCGAGTGGTTGAGGAAGAGAACAAGGAACTAAGGAGAGGAAGAAGATTGACCGCCGGTTATGGAGAGACTTGCGTGATGGAAGAAACCAGCCAAGGCCGGCACTTGAAGAAGATGAAGGAAAGGAAGGGTACACGAGAGAGACACATAGAGAGAGAGATAGAGATAGAGAGATAGAGAGAGAGAGACGTGAGGAGAAGAGAGAAACTTAGCAAATGAAATTTAATTCTCTTGATTGCATACGAAAAACAAAGTAGAAAAGGTTCTAAGTGACTCGGTTAACAGATGGATCGAACTGGTTCACTTCTACTCAAAGCAAATGACTCGAGATACAAACCATCTCGGTCCAATCAACATGAAATAAAATGCATAAGCAACTGAACATATCAATTTGGGCGTAATGCCCCTAACCTATGAAATGAACCCTTGCGCTTGGTGAGCGCAAGGTGGGGGACTTGTCTGGGTTGCCGCCCAGACTTCGGATTTCCCCATTGACCAGCTCGGCCTGCCTAAGTGAAGTAAAGGCTCAGTCGAGTCTCCTATCTAGGCTGGCCCTATGCTGCCTCTAAAGATTTGGATATTGACCGACACTAGGGTGGACTAGGCCTAAACCGGAGGTAAGACTATCAATTTGACCTTCTAAAGTTGGATCCATTCCGATGTGCTGGTCATCTGCTGATATAACCGGACCTAGGGCCTTTGCATCTCCGCCTTCACCACCCCTGACTCTACTACTCTCGCCACGCTCAAACATTCTGCTCGATGGAGGACTAGGCATACTCGTATCAGGCCCCTTCCTTAGAACTATTCATTTTCAAAGGTCCTAATTTTTGAGAAACGCTGCTTCAAATAATTACTTTGTTTAACGATCATCAACCTTAGGGTGTTAAGTTCCTTTGTCATACTTTAATGCATCATATATTCATTTTGCATTCAAAAGAAAAAAAAAATGACAAGTTCACCCATTTCTGGATGACTAATTATAATCGAACAGAAAGTTGACTCAGTCCAACTTGATGAACAGCAATCAGATATACCTGAGATACGATTAACTGAGCAAGAATATCTACCAAGGAAATAAGTTTGATTGTCTAATGGAATTTATATGAAAAAGATGACGAGAGAGAAAGGAAGACAAGTGTTTGATTCATACATTCCAACTGAGAAGGGACGGACTCACCGTTCAGTGTAAAAAGATGAAGCTCCCACCTAATCTTTTGTCTTAAGTAACGTACACTTTAAGATAACATAGACTTTGGTACCCACAAAAAAAAAGTGTCACGCCTTGGTGGCCGCAGTACATGAAGTGGTTGAACAGGTCAATATGAGCATTAATCATCTTAGCTGTTGTAAAGGAATAGTGTTCGTTAATGGCCCCCAAGCATTCGTATCTAGCTTTTGATCAGTTCCTTCCTTTTTGAACATCGGTGTAGATTTGCCGGAATGGCCTACTCGGGTCTGCCCTGACTTTGACTTGGTAATCTTTGCACCAACCTAATTAGAGGAGGAGGAGGAGGATGCTTCTCAAAAGATGCCCGTTGTTCATGTGGCCGTCCTTATATTTTGGCTAGTTTTTACAAAATATACACTGTGGTTCTAAAAATCTTAGTGCGCGACTGACCACAAATGCGTCTAGTTCTCCGTTCTCCCGCCTCTATCCACTTCTTGTCCTATCACTTTCTTGGACAGTGAGTACTGACTACGGCACAGGCTGGGTACTTCACTCCAATGCCTGGCAATTGGAAAAGGTCCACATCCAGTCGTAGGGTCGCCATCGTTGGTCCACACCACAGCGACACCAAGTCCTCTTGGAGTTAAAAGGGTTTCACTTGAACCCACCTGCACGTCAAGTTAGTGTACTGGTAGCTAATGAGCCCCACCATACTGCTTTGCAGCACCCATCTGCACAAGTATCTTACCATGACTCACCCACCTCTATTTTAAAAGTGATATTGTAAAAATCAATTTTAGATTATGACCGAACCGTCAATTTTGGAGCATTGGCCGATTTAACGATTCAATTGAAGCGGCAAGTGAAACGGCAGATGATATTCAACATTTTATTTCATAAACCAAACAAAAAATATATGTAAAAAGAACTAACTAAAACTAAACAAGCTCATATAAATTTGACAGTATAAAAGTATGTAAAAAAACAACAAAATTGAACAAGACAGAAAACAAATGGAAAGAAATAAAAGAAGGAAAAAAAAGCAAGAATTCACAAGAAAACTAGGCAAACTCGAGTAATTAATTTTTGCTGATTTCAGATGATGAATAAAACATGCCCTTAAAAAATGATCCTAAATTCATCACAGAAAATCCAACAAAATGATAATTAAAAAAGGTCCAACCCACCACCATTTCAACGTCCAATCTCTACTTAGAATGATGTCTGCGAATTTCTTTACAAGATGACAAGAAGTCAGCTATTGCACGAGTTCCAATACAAAATTTAAGAGCAATAGTTTTCTTGTAATTATCAGACAAATTGGAGGTTATAACCATCGTTACTGTACTTTACCTTGTTAGCTAGCTAGCAGAACAAGGATTAATATACAGGTAAACAGTCACCCCTCCTCCAAGGAGTGAGGAGAAACATGTAACTTGCTTATACATTTCAAAGTCTAACAGTAACATCATCAAGTAGGAACATAAAACATAACGGTCCCCTTTTCACTCATTTACCATAATAAGAGGAAATTTCCAATGTTCTTGTCATACTGGCACATAACAAACAAAAGATGTAAAACTAATTAACTACTCATAACAATGGATTTGGATGGCTTGACTAATTAAGTGTTGCTTAGATTCCTGCTTGGGATCAAGTTGCCATTCCCAGATGACATCTGCCTTTGACATATCGGTCCACACTGATCTCCTTATCAGAGGAATAAGAGGTTAGACATTGTACTGCACAACATTAAATCACAACTCAAGTATATACGGAGACATCTCCACATCCTGACAACTATTACAAACAAAAAACACATCAGCGACAAACTAACCAAGAAGTTCAAAGCTCATACGCCAAAGGAACAATTCAAATGATACATTGAAAGGTAGGGAACAAATTACAATCTCTACTTCCTTCTCTCATGAGTAGTTAAAAGCTTCAGTAAGAAGATGAATAAAGCTTTGAACCAACCCCTGATGCAGTTGAGCTCGTTTGTGCTCCCGAAGAAAGGTTTCTGATTTTCTTGGTAGGGGGGGCAGGAGGCAAAATGGATGGAAGGATCAAGGAGCTGTTTTCAAGCATCGCAACAACCTTGGTCATTTTGGGCCTGCTTGATGCATCTTCTTGAACACATAGCAGGCCAATGTGGATGCATCTTAATATCTCGTCCTTGTCACATGTTCCTTCCAATATTTGATCCACAACTTGCAGTGCCTTGTTTTCCCCCCAAAGTCTCCATACCTAGACCAAAACAACATTGTTTAGATTATTTACTGGGAATGGACAACAGTTTTACCTATATGGCGAAGAGCTTTATTGGGTGCAGAAGATCAACAAAGAAAAGCAAATCCAAAATTACATCTGTATGTTCATGCAATTCAAACAATAATACCAGTATAGACAAAATGTGCCTACAAAAGAGTGGACGCACAAAAACAATGTTAATCACTTACATAATTTAATAGATTTTCATCAGTCTCTTTTTGGATTATGGAGAATTTTTTTTTTCCACTTATCATCTCCAGCAGAAAAACACCAAAGGTGTAACATCTATCTTTACTGACACCCTTCCTTCAAGCAGATACTTAGGTGCCATATATCCACTGCAGAAAAAGATGAAATCTGAAAAAAAACACAAACTATTAAAGCTACAGGCGAATCTGCTTTCTTCTTAAGTTCATGAGCAAGTTCGCCTTCATGTAAATGCATTAGGTGCAACTTTAGTAGGGAACAGGAGAGACAAGATATTTTTTTGAAACAACCTAATTACATGATTCAAGTGTGAAAACATTTGCAATGAGAATCGCCGAAAAGATTGATGCTCATCTATGCTAGTTGTTCATCATTTGTCGCTCCAATAGGAATTAAATTGAAGCATACAAGTAGTAAGTTAGGATCCATGACAATAAATGTTCAATCAATTTTTTGGCCGGGCGGTGAGCCATCACAGTTGGTAATATGGATAACTCTGGAACTTCTCAGAAGCTAAAAAGGTACATGTTCCTTGAAGGCAAATGTATAGCAAAAACTTTAGTGAGGAAACGACTTGCTCATACAAATTCTGAACGAAAAAGTTATTATTCTTATACTGTCCTGTATTCTAGATTATAGCCTTTTTAGGAGCCTATCTGAAAGCAAGCAAACAAGCCGGTTGGGATCTAATATGTGTGTTTGCTCCGAGTTCAGTTACAGTTCGGGCTGTCTCATGGTAACCCAGTTTTTGTTGGAAATGATTGAACAAAGTGAGCATAAAATGAGATTTCCATGATTAAGATTATCTAGCAAACCTACATCACCGGGAAAGTTAATAACAACCTATGGCCTACTCAGTTTGAAAAATTCTGGTAACTGTAGTCATGAGGAATCTTCCAGTTAAATTTGGGCTGTGGACGCTTGAATACTAATGTCGGTATACGATCTGAATTTTGCAAATGCAGTATCAGAAATTGCAGCAACAACCAACTTACCGAGTTCAAATAATCTCAACTGTTTCGGTTTGTGTTTGGTCTGTGTCGACAGCCTTTGCAGTGCCAAAATCTGAGATCTTGGGGTTCATGTGTTCATCTAGTAAAATGTTGCTTGCTTTCAGATCCCTGTGAACAATTCTCAGCCTTGAATCTTCGTGAAGGAATAAGAGACCTCTAGCTATTCGCTTATGAGCTTGAAACGTACTGGACAATCCAATTGCATACGCGTGGTTGGCTCCCCTTTCAAAGAAAAATAAAATCAAAGTTGAATGTCCTTTTCTTTTCTAGTAATGCTAAGCAAATACGTAACGTTAAAAGATAAAGTACAAAAACATTTCATGTCCAACCATTTTCGTATAAACCATGCAGCAATGTATGCCTTTATATAACCAGTGGTGTAGCCAGAAATTTTGGCTATGGAGCACTATTGTAAAAATTCTTATTTTGGAAAGGGCACAACATATATAAATAAATACATAATTATAAGACTCAATGTAAAAATATGCAAAAATGAATAAAAATTTTGTTTTAGCATGGACAACTGCCCACACCAGCCTATATATAGCTCCGCTACTGCATATAACATAATAAAACCAGGGGGCACCAATAGTTATATATGCATCAATGTCTCGAAGTTTCCTGAACCATATCATTCTAGAATAAATTTTGATCTTAGCGTGAGATAATTGAAAGAAATTGCGAGATACTAATGCTAAGGTTATTTGCAGTCTTTTGTTACGGAGGCATGCAAAACTCATGACGTTGATATATTTATAAACCTGGCTGGGTTCGGATCCCTTGATTTTAAGCATTGCATCGCTGTAATAGCTCTACAAACAAAGGAATTGGATACCCATCGGCTACAAGGTCCATCGTGGCCTTCCATAGTAAAAAATCATGTTTTTTCTCTTATCTTGCTAACATTTTTTTAAAAGAAATCCACTGGCAATACTTCTTTGATTCATCTTAAGTAATGGGTATGAATACGGAGATATAGGTACCAACATGGCAACTTTAAGAAATGTGAATATGAAGGTACGAAAAGATATAGGTTATATATATATATATATATATATTATATATATATATATATATATATGCAAAAAATCAAAATGAAAGCAACATTTAAATAAAGAAGTGATTTTCAATAAAAACATTACATGTTAATAAACAATAACTCTAAAAATAGAATGAAAACTGAGTTGAAAAAAATTGAATCACATAAAATTAAATAGTTGGATATTTTTATTTTAAAAGTACCTAAGTGTATCCAACTACCCACTTTAGGTGCCGATACATCAACATAGTATGTGAACCTTATTGAAGTACTTATGTGACTTATGATCCATACTACAGTCTACAGTCCTACTTCTCCATCAGCAATGATAAGATCTCTCTAACAAACGAAAGTTTGCTAAAGAAATTATCTCTTACAAGAAAACCGAAAACCAGGTGCTGTTACACTGCTATTTCTTCTTACAAGTTACAGGTGTACTATGAGTCCAACCTCTCCATTTCTGAAACGCAACTCCAGATGGTCTCCCTGTTCAATTTTGGCCAAGGGATATACATTTGAAAAATCATACACAGAGTAAAATGGTAAAATCTGGGGCACTAGGCAAGGGCATATCTTACACGAATAAACAAATTAGTGGAAGACTACCCATGTGAAAATAAACAGAATTTGTGGACCTGTATGGACAGCTGCCCACACATGCACACATGTTATGTTCTCATGCTCAGAAGGACACACTTTGACTCCTTTGGCTGCCGATTGCCGAGCATCTTCACAGGAACTCTCCTCTTGTCATGAAGCACTCGATTTCCCTACCTACTATGAGTAGCAAGTCGTCATTTAAAATTTGCTTATTTGCATATTAATAATTTTTAAGTGCCCCATAAAATTTGAAATTTAAATTACAGTTCACCCTCAACCACAAACTTGTGGCTTGCCATCCCAGTCGCCACCTCTCACAACATCTCTCTGGTTCCACCACTACACTACAAGACGACCACTTCAGGCAAAAGAAAGCATAACGAGCAAAAGCTAAAACAAACTTGCCAAAGAGAAAATTGTCGAGACTAGTATTCCTCACATACTCAAGAAGAGTATCTTCTCTTCACCTTCCATAAAGCCTCCTAAAAGTCGGACAAGATTTCTGTGTTGAAGTTTAGTGATTGTCTGCACCTCATTGTCGAATTGCTTCGGACCATGCCCTGTATTGCACAACGCCTCTTTACAGCTATTTCTTGACCATCCAGTAGCTGGCCCTGACAAAGCCATGGTTAGTGAAGGAAATTAGCAAGCTTAGTAACTCGGATTCAACAGAAGCTCTCTCGTTTTCCCAACTGATGTGTCATAAATTTTCAAGCAGAGCCAGGAAACTGAGTATAAATGACTAGTCCACATATACCCTGTAAACTGCACGAATCCTCCCTCTCCAAGCTTATTTTTAGGTGCAAAATCATTGGTGGCAGCTCTGACGATAGCCAGATCGAGTGTTGCACCATCTATCGCATCTGCTCTCCTCAAAGCTGAAATGAACTTTACAAATAAACAAGGTAAATAGGCTAATTGCATAATGGTGCCGGAGGTCCATGCGAGGTCAATTTGGTTTTCCCTTTCATGCTCTGGATCCAGGTCTAACAGCTGAATCCAAATCTGATTTTTAAACTGAATTCATACCATATTACACACATTGAGTATAGAATATTTATTTAAAATGATGTTTTGAATCCAAATCTGATCAATATTTACATAAATCTGAATTTGAATCCAAAGAGATGTCATTTCTTATGTTCGAATCCGATCTGATGTCAAAATTTTCTCTTATCCAATTTCCTTTATGTGGTTCGATCTTATGTTATATATAAATTGTACCTATTGGCATCCTTGGCAGAAGCCCCAGGTTGATTTACCAAAATTTAATGTCTGTGTATGATCTGCACAAATGATGCAATTTTCTTGGATAGGTCATCTTCATAACAAGGAAGCAAACGATGACTTTAACGTGCGGACCAGAAAACTTGTTGGTTGTGAGGTTGGTTGACATAAATCTGGACTATGGATGGAATATTGAAAGCTTTGTCGGAGATGATTTTGAATATGGCATGCAATGATACATCCATTCTTCGTATAGGATCATGTAAATGTATTATATAGTATGGTAAAGTTAGTTTTCTCGAGTAAATTTCGATAAATTTCAAAAGAAGTTAAAAAACTGAAAACAAAATGTAAAAACCATGAAAATAAAAAATTGGTTAGTACTGAAAAAAGTGAAAAAACCTGAAGAAAACACTGAAAAACAAA
The DNA here is from genome assembly GCF_008831285.2 of Nymphaea colorata. Lineage (NCBI taxonomy): Eukaryota > Viridiplantae > Streptophyta > Magnoliopsida > Nymphaeales > Nymphaeaceae > Nymphaea > Nymphaea colorata. The sequence continues at coordinate 3,908,737 of NW_022204507.1, read as the reverse complement.
ATGGGTTTTCTGTAACACTGTAGTGAGATACTTGAACGGATAAACCGGTGTTTAAACCAAAACCTATCTCTGTCTCTCTCTTTCTCTGATTTATAATGTTCCTTTTTTTACTAACCTCATTGTTCTGAACCGTCATCTTCTTCCTTCTTCCTCTGCAATCCGCGAGGCTTCAACGTATTTCTCCAAAGGCAACAAAATTCTCTCGTCCACCAGTAAAAGCCACAAATTAAGCAGGTAATAACAACCACAATCATCACAACGGAGATGCCGGTTATGATATACATGCGTTTTCTGCCTGCACTTTTCTGCTGGCCTGCATATATAAAATATTCTTGTCATATGAATCGGGGAGGAGGAGGGAGAGAGAGAGAGAGAGAGAACCAGCCTGATGTAGTAGTGTTGGATCCAGCATTGGGCGGAGGAGTTAATACGCTTGGCTTTTGACTTGATAGAGGTGCTGAATTGGGTGGAAGAGGTGGGCTTGGCCTTGAATTTGATGAAGGTGGTGGAGGGGATGGGTTTGGAGTTGTGGTTCCATAACAGAGCACTGTATCGTACCTCAAACGGCAACTTCCCGTGACAAATTCACAGCCGATTGAATGTTGGAAAGTATCCGACATTGGAATCTGGGATCTGCTGGTTTCCAAACACTTTTGGCAATTAGCAAGGCTTGTATCCCCGGTGCACTGCATCAGTCGGTATATCATTTCTAGGCCGTTCCACGGGATGGATCCCGTGGCAAACAAGGGCGTTGAACGCCCTGTTGTTGCCTGGGAAATCAGATTCTGAAGCAGACTGCTCAACTTCTTGTTGAACGAATCATTAACGTCAGGTGAGTTCCAAGGATGAGCCCCAGATTGATCGACATCGAGATGATCAAAGAAGTTGGTGTTGGAGTAGCAGATCTGGCACTTTTCATACCATATGATGGCTTCCATGGGGTAGGTGCAGTCTGTGTCGTTGACTTTTTGGGTCAAAGTGTCGATGCTCTCCTAGCAGGTTTGCTTATCAACGTCGCCCCTGCACTGCGTCATGGCATACACTCTCTCCGATCCTTCCCCTCTGTGGCATTGGAGAAACCAAGGGGATTGAGATCCGCTATCAAGGTGACAAAGGCGAGGTGCATGTTCCTTTGAAACTTGCTTCCGTCAATGTAATTGATATCTCTGTTGCAGTAGCTATCAATAAAGTCATTACTGCTCATTGCATGGTTGACGCGGAAGGAAAGGAGGAGGAAGAGGACGAGGAGGGGGAATCCGATCTTCATCCTTAGCACCATTACAGAGTAACCCATCTCAAGTTCTCCTAGCTAGGAAGCCTTATAAACATGATTGGAGGTGTGTCGGATATGGAGAGATAAACGCGTAAGGAGATATAGTTTCATTTCCGTTAGCATGTATTCTGAACAGGCCGCACCCACATCGGTGCGGGTGCGCCACCATCATTCGTGCACCCATGTGACTTAATTTATAACATGCTAGATTACATATGCAATACATAATTTATTATATATGTATATATATGTTACATTACATATATAATACACACACACACACACACACACATATATATATATATATATATATAGATATATATATATATATATATATATATATATATATATATGTAATACATGTAATATATTGTGTATATAATGTGTACATATAGTTGTATCTATATAATATTATAGTATATGACGTAAATAGTATATAGTTATATGTATATGTGTATATAACAATTATAGTATGTATATTACATAAATATTATATATAATTGTATATAATGTATATATGACATCATAAATGTATATTACTATGTAACGTATACGTAAATGTATAATATATATATAATACATAAAATATATGACGTATATGATATTTGTATATTTATAATATCCATATACATTAACATATAACATGTAGGTTACTATGTGATTTATACGTATTACGTATGACATATACTAAGTATTCATGCAGAACAAACATAAATGCTAAACATGATAAGATTGGTAACTGAGCATTCTTGGTGTCCCTCAAGGCCAGCACACTCACAGTGACAACACCTGAGTTTGGAAACTGGTCCCAAGCAGGAGTAGCAGAATTACGAATGGGGCTTCACCGCACATTGGAAAGCAAAAAGTAAGGTGCTTTTGAAGTGTCATGAGAGCACTATTTAAAGAAAGAAGCCAGCTTCCCATTCAGGCAACTGATGCAAGCTTCTTTTTTCAGTAAAATCTAGACTCCTAATGTAATCAAACCCTATTTTATAAATCTTTGCCCAAGCTTAAAACTTAATTATTCAAAAACTTTGGAGTTTGAAACTTGAATGTTTGATCTATGTTTATAAGTTATATTTTTTGCTGGATAGTTGTTTCTTAACTTGCTACTTTGGTCTCGTTTGCTTCGTGATCTACTTTTGGGTCACTTCCAGTTCATTTCTTGGTTTCTACTTCCAAAATTTTGTTGGGGTCTCTCTACTCGCTCCTGATTCCATACTAACCCTGGTCCCAAGAACAGAGGCAAATGTGAATAAGTACTTGGTGTTTTAACTAACTGGAAATAATTATGCTTTAGATAACTGGAAATAATTATGCTAGTCCATGACTAATTTTTGTCTTCTTTTGATAATTGCAGAATGTTGATATGGATAACTTTGATGACTTTGGCACCAATTTGTATACAGTGCCTGAGACTTCGTGCTTGGGCACAGGCTTTGATGAAAACGAGCTAAACTGCATAGATAATGAAGAGATAGACAATGCAGCTCAAAGGTTGATGATTTTAATTGTTAATATGTTCATCAATTAGTTTCTCATTTTGCATTCCTCTAGCACATGCTAATTTAGTGCTTCTATTAGAAATATATGCACATGAATAAGCATTTTATGCTTGAGTTGGTCATAAAAAACTGTTTTTTCTTCTGGTGTTATGTTAATTTCGTTTTTTCCCAAACTAATTACTAATTTACTCTCTAGTCTATGCAATCAGGACCTGTTCAGCGATTCATGTAAATTTGAAGTTCATTTCCTTCTTGTCTGCATTCTCCATTATGTTATTGTGTATTTCCCACATTAACTTACGACAGTCATGTTCTTACTTGGTTTTCCTCTTCTCCAACTTGGCTGCCTATTAAGTACATGATGTGTATCCAGCGTTCTAGCCATATATTGGTGCTGTTTGTAATGTTAAATTAATCAGTGGTGATCACAATGCCTCTCTAACATGATAATACTATGATTTGTTAGTGAGCTAAGAACAAGTTGGCTTTGTTTGATTTAAGTAGTTTTTTTATTAATAAATATTGCTACTATTATTGCTGTTATCACATTTATTCAGCAATTTGACATCATTGCGAGCTGTTCAAGAATGACCCTGGCTGGAATTATACTTTAGTTCATGGTACTGAAATTCATGGATCCAAATCAACCCTCTTTGAATCAATATAGATTACATGTCTTTTTTATTTTTAATTATTTTCAATATTCTGAATTTTTTATTTTTTCTCTTTTACCTTTTTATCATAAAAAATTTAATTTTTAACTTTCTCTGATTCACAAATGATTCCTGTTTTGTTTCAGCTAATTCTTTGAAACTTTTGCTGACTGATTAGATTTAGGAATAAATTTTAGCATCAGTTCTTTTATTGACAACAATTTTTTTTCCTCGTTGACTGTTTCTTAATTCTTTTGTTTTCTTTTATGCTATTTTATTGAACTCTTTTCTTGTGTCCTGCTTCAAAATCTTTTCAAAGCGTTTCTTAAGGTGCCAGGACCTTAAAGCAGGTGGGCTCATTGACGTTTCTTCTGAACGAGGGTGACTTTTGTTGTTTAAATATCTCAAGAGCATTTGATATATGTTTATTGTTGCTATTCCTTTTTCTCTTTTTATCATTAGAGAAAATCATGATCTGAAAGACTGTGCTATGGAAAGGAAATTGTAGTGCAAGTAGCTCTAGGTCTTATGCCAAAAGATGCAAACCATGATAAGTATGCTATCAGCTGTATATTTATGTTTCTTCTTGTTTATCTAGTCACCTCCAGAAAGTCATTTTTCAGCTATCATCTCTGTTATCAAATTTCAGGAATCAGATGCATTAGAGCAGCAGGTTTGTATTCTGAGTTCTACATGTGCCACTTGGGAGAACGATGACCGTGAAAACCGGTTTTCTGAAATCTTTTTCCGTTTTGCTTATTGTGGGTTGTAGATCTGCATCGGAGAAATTGAAGATAGTGCCATCGACATGGAATAATAGGTCGAAGAAAAGGATGCCTTGTTGAACCAGACGACGGTGGCCAATGCACAATGGTGGGTCAAGGTGCACAATGCCCCTAGGGAGAGTACCCGGACCAGAAGCTGAAATTGCCATGCGGGCCAGCATTGGAGAGAACTGAACCTTCGGCAGAACTTGAGGGTGGTGACGCAGTGGACTCTCTGACACACGCTCAAAGCATGAAGGTCCCAGGACAAAGGAGGAGAACTAGACTCACGCCTGGCAGGACACTGTCCTGACTTTCGAGCTGGAACGGGAAAAGAGAACCTAGGTTGGCTCTTCAAGCAAAAAATGCCGTTGATGTTGCCCACTCTAGCTAGGGCCAGCGACTGCATACCAATCGAGGAGGGCATTCCACCACCAGTGGACCCAAGGAATGCCCTAAACCAGTGATTACAACACTTGACTCCTAAGGAAAGGTGAGTACGTTTCAAGCACGGCCAGTGCTTCACGTGCGGAGCCAAATGGGGGTGGCTACATGAGTGTAAGCAGCCGAGGACCTGCTAGAAGAAGCCGAACCAGCAGCTCTTCTGGAGCTGCCAAAGGAGATGGGCAGAGGTGTGATTGTTACCTCTTTGTCGCACAACCAGCCCTGTTAAAGGCAAACTGCGGGTGGCCCACACTCTCTATCTCCGTTTTGTGCCTGGCTGTGAGACAATGCCTGCCAAGGAGACCCCAGCAACTGCAGTGAATGTAAAATGATATGTTGGCACTGCTAGAGTAGTTTGGCTCATTGAGGGTGGGTCTGCTCAAGCCATCTTGAGTCAGCAGGGGGCTCGAATGGGGGTCAACATAGGAGGGCCCTTCTACGTGGCCTACAGACATTGGGAAAACAGGGTGCATGGTTGGCAGCTCCATGCAAGCCTGTTTATTTTTGTTGGAAGGGGACCAGGCGTTGAGCTTGACACTTGACAGCCCTCGGCTAAAGCGACTCAGCAAGGATTCCTCCGACCTCCTTCAAAGAATAAGTAGGATCCTTGAGTAGGGTGTTGAAAGGGTGACCATATACGACTTGGGAACCAACGGCCCATCATGAATGCCTTGAGTTTTGAGAGAACCACCTCATACCAAGGAAGGGGGGAACAAGTGTGAGGCGAATAGATGTGCCAAGACTGCTGACTGGCCAAAGAGCACGACTAGCCCACAGCTTAACAAACCACATCAATTCGGGTCAAGTAAGGAGAGAGAAACAATTTAGATTTCAGCATATGCAGCCACCAAATTCTACCGGATCCACTGGAGTGCATCATGGGCTAAAATCTATGACTATTCTATTACTGTATGTTGATGATATCATTCTTACAGGAAATTCACGTTCATTTATAATGTCACTCCTCGTCACCGTCAAACAACAATTTGCTATGAATGATCTGGGTGATCTGAATTACTTCTTGGGAATTCAAGTTGCAAGGACTTCTAATGGCTTGTTTATGCATCAGTCTAGATAAGCTCAAGACATTATTTCTAGAGCACAAATGCAGCAATGTAAAATAGTGAGCGGACCTATTACTGTTGGTTCCAAATCTACTAAGGAAGTTGATCCTCCTTATTCCAATGCTACCGCATATCGAAGTCTTGCAGGTGCACTTCAATACTTGACCCTTATATGGCCAGATCTCTCCTATGTAGTAAATTTTGCATGTCAATTCATGCATGCCCCAACGATGAAGCATTTTCAAATCTAGAAATGCATTATACGATATGCTCGAGGCACGTCTCAATATGGTATCCAGTTCTATGAATCCAAAGATTTTACTCTCCGAGCGTACTCTGACGCAGACTGGGCGGGCTGTCCAGATAAACGCCGATCCACTTCAGGATACTGCACATTTCTTGGTCCAAATTTTATATCCTGGAGCTCTAAGAAACAACTGACTGTTGCTCGCTCGTCCTGTGAAGCTGAATACCAGGCACTCGCTGGAGCTGCTGCTGAAATTAAATGGCTTACCTTTATTTACAAGATCTGGTGTCTACCTCTCCAAAGCTCCAATTCTATTGAGTGACAAAATTTCGGCACTACATACCACTATCGAAACAGTCTTTCATTCACGTATGAAACATTTTGGAAGTCGATTATCATTTTGTTTGTGAACAAGTTGCACTAGGAAATATGCATACTCAATTCGTCACAACCGAAGGTCAGCATGCAGATCTTTTTACCAAACAATTGTCTCAGCAGCGGTTCAGCATTTTGGCTTACGTATGCAACCTTCCCTTTGGTTGAGGGCGGGTGATAATGCACCAGCTCACTCCAAAAAAACAGGTGCATCTTCAACGGTTCATAACTCCATGAGATCAGGCATGGATCATAACTGCAGTAAATCAGGCGTAACTAATATGGCAGAAAATCAAATCAGCCACGAGAGTCAAGAAACTAAAACACATCTTGATAAGGCTCCATCAATAAATCAGAATGCCAGCAAATTAAGAGCAATAAATATGGAAGCAAAGCCAATTGGACAAGCAACAAAAACGCCTCTTCACAATGATGAAAGATTTCAGGAGAATGTCAGTTTCTCCTTTTCAAAACCAAAGGAGAAATTCAAGCAAACAGATTGTATGCCCATGGAAACTGATTCAAATTCGAATCAGACATAGCAATGTATAAAAACTGTGCTAAGGAACCAAATCATCATGAAATTGATGACTGAGTTGTGGAGTAGGAATTTTTCTTCCGAACCACATTAATTTCTTTTGTTCATCACCTTCATCCTTCTTTCTCTTTTACAGGCTTGCAATTAAGTTTATGCCAAAGTAATTGACAATGTTAGAGCGCAGAATGCAGCATTTTCAAAGATCAGAAAGCAGAATCCTGCAAACTACACAAGGAATCAAGAAGAGCAATCTTGCTCTCTATCTCCCTCTTGGGTAACACATCTATTTTTATTTTTCTTTAGTTCATGTCTTAATTGATGAAATTTCTTCAAGAATTCGTGTGGCATCTACGGATTTTCCTTGGCATATTTATGAACGCAGGAAAATTGGTCTCATTTCATACCTCTTATTGGGTTTTCCTAGGGTAAAAAGGCATGTCCTGGAGACTTCCATTTGTTTCTTAGGAAATGGAATTAATTCCTGTTGCGACTTGAAGAATTAAGAGTTTTCAGTGGAAAGGTAAGCTACTTAAATGTGTTTGCACAGCGTAGTTTCCTGAAAGACATTTTAGTTTTGATGTTTGAGTTATTTCTTTTTGTATAAAAAGTTTGTCCATTGTACAGCTGTGCCAAACACATGAATATTGAGCTGTAACCATGGGAAGATTGTATTTTATGGTTATGGTATATTAAAGGTAAAATATTTAGTCGTCATTGTTTAACCACCGATAATATTCCCATGTGCAACTGAGTTATTAGCAAGTAGCTTATGATGCAGACTGTTTACAAGTGGTTGTTTACTGTTTAAGCGACTGTGCTTTCAACGGCCAAAGACTAAAATATCACCTCTTCCTTTCTCTTTGACTTTCTCTCTCACTTTTCATTGGAAAAATCAAATGGTCACGTGCCTACCAATTTCTCTCTTTAAATCAGCCTTTTTTTCATTTTTTTCTAAGATATCAGGCTGTTTTCCATTTCTTTTAACGGCCAAAGAGTAAAACATCACCTTTTTCTCTCTTTGTATTTCTCTCAAACTTTTATCCTGAAAAAATCAAATGGTCAAGTACGTACCAATTTCACTCTCTCTCTCCCGCTCTCTCTCTCTCTCTCTCTCTCTATATATATATATATATATATATATATATATATATGGAAAAAGCAGAGAGGGAAAAGAGAATGAATCTCAAGTTCTTTTAATATGAAAATTTGATTGTATTCATCTTTCATCTCAGCGTGCTCCTTTCTATATCAAAATTAAACAAAGAGAGAAAAAGGATGGTATACCAATAAGAATAACTTATGAGAATTAGTGGAAGAGCGCCTGCTCATGGTTTTCATTCATTTGCCTTTTTTTCTAAAAGCAGCCACATAGATGTGTTTGAGATGTTTTAAAAAATGTTGTGTTTAGTTATATAAATTAATTTATAACTTGAAAAGGCTACATATTTTTTTATTCTTATAATCTTGATCTATTGCATTGGACGTTGGTGATTTCTTTATCTTGTAAAATTGGAAATTCCAGCCTTCGAGTGCTTATTTTACTCACTAAATAAATGGCCCTATTTTTGCGATATAGAAGAGTTTTGACAATATATAACTATAAATTTTTTAAAATAAAGCAAACACCTGTTAAGCAGTCGGTGAGCAAAAGAAGGGTTTCTATTAAGAAATTGAAAATGTGAAGGCACTTTTCAAAATTACAGCAAGTTAGCAAGGACGACGTGAAAATTTTCTATAATAACCCCGCCAACCGCTAAGGTTCTCTCAAAAATTTCCTGCCAAAAGCAAGAAGTCGGGAAAGGAGAGAGAGAGAGCATCAGCGCATTGACATGTAGACCTGGGCAGCGGGCCGAGCCACTGCGGGGTACCCGGGACCCAGGCCAGCTGACACAAGCGGCCTTGCCGATTAGTAATTTCTTTTGTCGGTCTTGTTTCTATAATTATTTTGAGAGCCTGAGATTGATTGAAACTTAGGTACAGATCGTATTTGATGTGTAAAAATTTATTTCTTTTTGCTCTTCTTTTTCTGACCAAACTCTTTGTAGAATATCTCCATTTAGTGGCACTGAAGGAGACCTGTTTATTAAATAAAATGCATTACACATTGCCTCTCCCAAAAAATATTTGGGCAACTTAGAGTAAGACAGGGAACTGTCTTTTCATGTCTAATACCTTGCTTTAGACAATACTCTCGTAAAGAAGATGCTATCTACTCACCATCATTATCTGTACATAGTACCGCTCCTTGAAAAGTCTCGCGCTCAACCGCTCCTTGAAAAGTCATGAAAACCGCTCCATGAAAAGTCATGAAGATACTACTTACTTTACTTTTACTTTTCATTATAAAGGCCCACACCTTCCTAGATGCATCATCAATAAATGTAACAAAATAGGATGCTCCACCTTTATATGTCACATTTATTCTGATTAAACTAATCTATACATGTTTAGTTTTGAAGTGCACTTTCCTGAAAAGAGACTGTATGCAACTTATCAACCAAACAATGATCACAAGGAGATAACTGTACACCATCTGCCTTTGGTAACAAATTCTTCTTGGTGAGCAAATTGATTCTTCTTTAACTCATGTGACCTAACCTCTTATGCCACAAATCTGACGAAGTACCACTAGTAACTGCATTTACCTTCACACTACTGATTCAAGACTTCATACCATACAAAAAGTCAAATTTGCTACCTCTAGCCAACAATAGTGCTCCCTTTGTTAGTTTCCAACCTGTTTGACTAAATGAAGTACAATATCCATCTTCACTTAGTTTTCCTACAGAAATCAGATTCATTCTAAGATCTGGAACATGTCTCACATCCTCAAAGTCAATTTTCATCTTGTGCTTGTCTCAAAGCGAACATCTCCTATCCCAACAATCTTCGAAGTGTCATTGTTGCCCATGTGAACTACTCCAATATCACCTGCTCTGTATGATAAGAACAACTCTCTACATGGTGTGGCATGATATGATGCCCTAGTATTTAAAATCCATATAGAATCAGCATCTTGAACTGTGAGAAAATCATTTTCTTCAGATAAAAATAACACTACCTCATCATCTGAAGTAACTGTAGTATACTCTTTTGGCTTCACATTCTCTTGACTCTTCTTTTTCCGTTCTTTTCTTTCTTTCATTTTCTGCATTCAATCTTCTTGTGACTTGGAATACCATAGTGAAAGCATTTACCTGTCATCTTGGGCCTTGATTTGGACATAGATTTTGATCTATCATGCCATTTGTTATGGTTCTTCTGTCTACTCGTGTCTCCCATCACTAGCACTTATGAACTAGTAGCACCAAGAGACTTTCTCCTTGTCTCTTCATTTAGAATGTTGCTGGTTACATGCTTCATCATTAGCACACCATCTGGAGCAGAGTTGCTCAAAGAAACAACTAAAGTCTCCAACTATCGGGAAGAGAACTAAGCAACAAGAGTGCATATAACTCATCACCTAATACCATTTTCATGGCCGACAACTGATTGATTATGCTTTGTACTTCATTCAAATGTTCTGACACAAGTTTTCCCTCCCTAAATTTCAGATCTACCAATTGCCTAATCAACAAAGCCTTGTTTTCAGCTGTTGTCCTCTCGTAAAGATCATGCAAATTCTGCCATAATGATTTTGCACTCGCCTATGTAGATAAAAATAAAAAACACAGTTATGTAACCATTGTCTGATGGTGCCAATAGTTTTCATATCCAATAACTTTTACTTTTCATCTGTCATATTCGCTGGCTTCTGGTTTTCAATGGGTGCATACAAATCTTTACAATACAGAAAATCCTCCATTTTGACTTTACATACAGTCCAATAGTTCCTAATTAGAGAGACCATCCTAATGGGGATCGACTCCATCCTTCAATAAGAATGCACACAACAAACCTGGCTATGATACCACTTTGTTATAATCGTTTTCCCCAAATAGAATGCTTAACAAGACAATAATCAGCCAAAAACAACTCTCAAAGCTAACACAAATGCTCCCAAACTTCAACAATATATGTCCAATAATTATGCAGCTAATGACAGCTTTCAACAACAATAAAACAGGCCAAACCAACTAGTTTGATAGTCGGACATACATAAAACTGCTGAAAATCGAAATCACAGGGCTGTGGGCATAAGATCGAGTTTCCAACACCATGTTGTAGCAATATATATCAAAATATATGCTAAATAATGCAGAAAACAGGAGACATCAATTTACGTGGAAAAACCTCTAATAATGAGGTAAAAAACCACGGGCAAGAGAGACTTTATATATATTTAAAGAGGCAATACAAACACATCAATATGTGTTGTTCTTCTTGTAGAGAATAGCAAAAATGAATGCACAAGAAAACAACAAGAAAAGAAATCACCGTATGTTCTTCTTTTCTTTCCCTTGGTTTCTTCACTTTCTCTCTCTACACTTGCACCGAGACGGCTGCACAAACCCACAACCATACTCTTCTTCTCTTTTTTGCCTTCCCCTTTCCCTTCTCCTTGTTTGGTGTGAGCCACGAGGGAAGAGACCTCTTTTCTTTCTTCAAATGAGTAAAAAATGAGAGAGAGAGACGTGAGAGCGATAGGGGGTAGGGCACCGTCGGGTGCCCTCCCCTTTTTCTTTCCACCCGGGTCGGGTCCTCACTTGTGGCTGGACCCGACCCAATAGTGAGTTAACATCTTTAGCTGGGTAGACAAAGCCATCACATGTGTAACCACCTTTTCCTTTTTAATTGTATTAAACGGAAGAAAAGGATCTCTGTTTGGTTGTCGTAGAGGTCATTGCCAAGGTGACCCAGTGTCCCTTAAGTTACCTGCCATGGTTATGGAAAAATAATAGGTCCTCTTGCAAGTGTTTTAGGTTAGAATTTGGCAAGGTTTCCCAGCGGCCGTTTGTCTAGGTCTTCCTTTTCACCTTGCCAAGAATGGGATACGCAGCCACAGAATATCTCACAAAATTGAAAAAATAAAAGAAGCAGGCTCATAAACTATACACAAAAGCTATGCTTGATCAAGCATATGTATTGATGAATACATTTTACTTCTATGTAGTGGCATATGGGAAGATTTATCTTTAAGGAGATATATATAGAGGAGAATTGCCATCTTCACTTGATCAGTTGGTATTCAAAGTGGAGAGTTGTGGAAGAGGATGGTGCCTGCATGAAAAGCATGGTTGAATGTCAAGGCCAATATCATATTTCTGGTGTTCAAGCTTGCCATGGCCTCAACTTGTAAGTGGGAAGCGCCTTGCAAATTTTAATACTCTTTGGGCTTAAAGATCAAAATCCAAGGACTCCTGAGTGCTTAACTACGTGCGGAGGAGATGAGGTTAGCCATCTTGCTGTATGAAGGACTAAGGTTAGAAGATACTCAAAATTTTGTTTAGACTGAATGTGACCATTGAAATTATCAGATTAAATGGAGCAGGCCTTTAACCTCTAGTAGAGTACTTCACAAGGTCCTCGTTTCTATCTTGTCAGCAGATGTAATATTTGTAACTCGAATAACGAAGTCTTACTCATCTATTTATGGGGTTGGACTGAAAAAGTATATGGGTGGATTTTGAAAAAAAAAAAAACACAAAGAGACGTTGGATTTCCTTCTTTCTTTTAACTATATGGTTTTTGTTGGAAGGATAATAATGCTACTGCTCGTAGGTGTATCCACTAATGGTGCCCGGGGTGAAGCTTGTCAGTTGCTTTGGTCAGACTGTATGGATTTTATCAGCTTTGCAATATTGTCACCAACAAGTGAATTCATAGTATAGGTGGTTAAATCTTGCCTTAAAGATACAATACATTATGCATCAAACATTAAAGAAACGGATATACGTTAAGGTGGAAGTGATATGCTCAGCCATAGTCTGTATATGTTATGGGTTAGATGTCATTATTAGATTTCTAATTGGTAACATCTGCATTGGTGAGTGTACATGTGCTAGTCCTAGCAGTGGACCACATCCTTAGATGAACCAAGGTTGATAGGAACTAAGAGGTTGTTTGAATGCATTGGAACACCACGGAACGGAATGGACGTGTTCTGTTTAGGCAAAGTCAATGCAAACGTCAGACAGAAAATGATTGAGACACGCAGCACAGAGAACAATGGGTATAAAAGGCGAAGGCATTTGAATGCGTTCTGTGGTTTACCACAGAATGGCACCTCAGAACATCTCATTCTCTTCCCCGCAGACTCTCCTCCGACCTCGAGCTGCCCTTGCCCTTTCTCTTTCTCTCCTTCTCCTCTCTCTCCGCCCCCGAGCTGCCCTCACCCTTTCTCTTTCTCTCCTTCTCCTTTGTCCTCCTGCCCACATGTCAGTCACTGCCTACAGGGTGATGTTCGCCCCCCACTTGCCACTGTATCTGCACCTCTTGCTGGAAAACACACAGATCACTCGTCTCTACCCTGCTACTTTTTCCGGACATCAATCACCCTCCCATCAAATTAAGTCAATCATGAGCGACGAGAAACACCATCATCTCCACCGCACTTGCCTCCCTCACCCAACTTGCCCTTTTCCCAAATCCTCAGAGTGGCTCATGCTCTCCTGAGAGTTTTCCTTAAAAATCAGGTTTCATTTCTTCGCCTCTCATGACTAGCATCACCTCCTTGGCACTGATTTCCTTTTTTTATTTTTCTTTGGTTGTGCAGTCCATTGTAGCAAACTGATGACCGGCCATCAAGAAACTATACTTGGTATGTTGTTCCTTTTCCCTTAAACTCATGAATCATGCCCTGTGTCTGCTGTTTTTCTTTCGTTACCATAATTTTTTTTTCAATATTTCTCAATATTGAATAAGTGGATCACATATTGTGCATCATTGAGCTAATTACAAAGCCAGACATTTTATAGGTTTTGACTGTGACAATCATTGGATCCTTGCTTCGACTGCGGTTGCTTAGTCTATTTCTAGGCTGATTCAGACTTTCACTAACCAGAGCATACAAGTTTCGTTTAAAGTGTTAAGTGGACCAATTTTTTTCTATCTATAAGCCAGCATTATCGTGGCCTATATCCCCATTAAACTATGATCAGCAGATTCAGCAATGTGTGTAGTTCATGTAAACACAACAAATAACTACCGGGGTCAATGTAGTTGAAGGAAAGGTCATATCCATAAATATTGGTGACATTTTCAAGAAAAAGATATGATGTTGTTTGCTGTGGTACCAGTGAGTGTCTGACTGTGGTTCCGCAAAATTTCGCATGGTAGCTCTGGTCCTAGTGTAGCTCCCACATTTCATGTGCACCTAATTTGAAGTTGAGCAACATCTCCAACTAAATAGTGCAAGAGCATTACGGATGTCCTTGTTTTCCTCTGGCAACCAACAGACAATAATCTCTTTGTGTGCTTCATATCGGAGCAAGAAGTGCACATCTTTCAAGTCTGGAAGAACAAATGTTGTTTAAAAATTTAGTAAAAGGCTCATACACCACTAAGATCTTGTTCATGTGTTCTCTATAGCAGCATCAGTAACAGAATAGAATACAACACTAAATGTTCTTTTACATTGATGAAGAATTTTGAAGTCCCTCCATTCAAAGCCACTGATAAGTTTGACAACATCCCCACTAATTATGATTTATGACAAAGTTTATGATGCGTCATCTCTAAGATCCTAGTCCAAGTTCTACCATTTAGAATCTCCTCCAGGACGTGTCTAAAACCAAACCTCCAAATTTAACCTCATTGTTACCCTAATTGCCAAGTCAAATAAGTCTAGTCCTGTAGACATATAGGGAAATCAAGTCTAATTTCATGCATTGCATATAGTGTCACTTACATATGCCTTGTGAATTGTGTCTTTTCTTTATTTTTATGCATTTTTATGCATATTCATGTGCTGGGTACTTTACAAAAATACATCCTCTTATATTAAGTCCATAGTGCATCATATAGTATATATTAGAATAATGCAATCACTTTTACTAAGTTGTATCTTAGCTTCTAGAAGGATGGAAAATAACAAAACGTGTTTGTTTCTTTAAATTTATTTGTGGAACAAGGAGTTTTTTGTTATTTAAAAACTACGGTTGACTTTCAGGATAGAGTTCCTCATGAATGTATTATTGGAGAAAGTTGTTTTTTTTATTTTACTAAAATATGAGGCTGACATGCATTCACTATTGACATAAGAAAACAAAAGAGCAAAGGGTACATTTTTTTGTTTGATAATAAGAAACCCAATTTTTTGTCATACGAAGCCTCTATGTAGTCAACTGTTGAATAAATTTTTATGGAGTTTGATCATCAAGTAGCTTGACTGGGTTGTCCACAGAGCCTTGTTTGGACTCAATATCATGTGACTTGCAAAGAAGAACATCACATGTTTTGAGTGAATGTTGTACACAATTTTGTTTTCTCATGATATTTCCCATTTCTGCAAATATTTCATCATTTGATCTTCCTTCTTGTCCTTTATCATCTATTACAATACATGAACAGTTATGAGTAGCTTTGGCTTGTTATATTATCATTGTATATTTGTTTATTCGCACAACAAGTCAATTGTTTGAACTTATTTCATGTAAATAAATTGCTTGATCTTCTTGTACTTCTATTAGTTAAAATTAGATGAGTACCTACCATGACAAACTACAGTGAGATGAAGATCAAGTGTAATTTTTATTTGACATGATGTTAGAGCAAGCTAAGATTCTTGGAATGCAGACATTAGAGTTTAATGTGTCTGGATCTAGGTAAATTGAGACCAAAGAAGAATTGTACAACTATTGACACTTATCTTTGCACACTACTGTGGAGAGAGTGCTTGGTTTGCTAAAGGTAAGGCTTATGATTTGAAGAATCGTGTGTCATATCCAATATCCACTCAAGTTAAAGTTATACAAGCAGTATGTGTTCATCATAATTTTATAATCAACCACAATCCAAATGTTGAACAATTTTCTTCTCATGATACAAATGATAGTGAAGTGAAATTGTAAATGATAATGAAAATGTTGAACAAACACAAATACGTGATAGCAACAATGAACTTTGTGAGTAAATTACTTCAACAATGTGGAATGATTATGTTTCAAGGAAGATACTCATTGTCTAACATTCTTATTATATTATATGTCATTGTTTTAATTATACTTGAATATTTTAATGTTTTATGGTGATAATCTAATTATTCGTTTTTTGCAATGTTGGAACTAGACGGTGATGCCGCTTCTAAAGTATTACATGGTTTTGATGAGAAGAGTAGTGTGTAGGATAGAAGGGTAGTTATCTACTGAGTTGTCATAATTGTTTTTATATTATGGCTTACAACAATAGAACATTTTAGACTATTTGTATTTTGTAGTTTTACTTGATACTGATGGCTATATAGACGTTTGAACATTTAACGGTAATGATGTTTTCGTTATATGTATGAATCTATTGAAAGAGTTGATTTCGTTATAATATCATGGATCATGTTATGAAATGTATTGATTTGCATATAAGATATAATGAATTTTATACTTGTTTTGATATAACATGTTCAAACAGATAGTTCAAACAGAATATAAACAAACACCAGACAAGACAGATAGAACTGGCCATGGAAGATACAAACATCAAACAAAATGAATAGATTGGACAAAACAGAAACAAACGTTAGACAGGACGGGCAGAACAGATGGAATAGACATAGTGTTCTGTTCCTAAAATCATCAAGCGCTGGACAATGAACATTATTGTCAATGAAGGCAGGACAGTACTGTGATGGACATGACATTCTGTCTGTCATGTCCCAATGAACAGCAATCAAACGACTCTAAGGGAAGTGTGCCTAGAAGGTGAAGGCCTTGCTCCCCTTCTTTATGTAGGAGCTAAACTCTATTTTGCTAATGCTTGAAAGTACCGCTCCCAAACGTTGTGACATCTTGAGCATCCTCCCTGAAAGGATGCTTTTTATTTAGCATAAATTGTTAGAACCATTAGCTATTATTTACCACTTTTTCCCGTTTCATGTACATCTACGGTCCAATAATTTTTTTTTGTTCTTTGTCAATAAATAGTTGTGGTCCTACCCTCAACATGCTTGCATTGGATGGATGATTCATATGGTGCATGTACACTTTTATAATGACCATTACCTCTGCAAGGATTTCTTAAACTATGAGTCAAAGTTAACAATAATGAAGTAAAAGTGAATATGCTTATGAGCCTACAGCACATTCTATGAAAAGATTGTGCTCCCTTGTCAAATAGAGCAATTGTGGGTTGAAATTAATTGATAATATAGTCATAGCACAGTGCAAAGGTGGTTTCAATGATTGCCTTTACTGGATCCACCACAGTGGAGGATTCACATATATGCACCGACTATTGCCTAAATGGTTCGTCGTTCATGCTAATTACTCCATAAAACTCATAGGTGTTTGCATGCACCGAAGGGAAAGAATCACATGGCTTCAAGTAAATGGGAGGCAAAATGTGTGATTCCTAAGCATGTTAAGATGGACGAAGAAGACAAAATTACATTCACTAAAACTATAATTTTGTTCGGCTCCAACTACCTTATGAATTTCTGAATTTTATTCAAAAATCATGGAGTAATTATCAACTGCACAGGGATTAATTAATGGAAAAGTCGGTTCTCATGCATATTATTTGCCACGGCCATGAGAGACACTTTACTCCAGTACTACTTTATTGTTTATTATTATTTCACGCTTTAATAAAAAAAATAGAAGAGTCACAATTTTGGAAAAGCGGATCAGTGGACGTGTATACCAGGGTCTGGTATTTTATATGTGGTTTTCATACTAGGATGACTATTTTTACTCAAAATCTATTTCATTACTTTTGCCTTTTGATGTAAACTTAAATTTTAATTGCACTGGATAATTACAAATACTGTTTAGCTTGTTAAGACAAAATAAAACAATTCTCTATTCCATTTTTGTATACTAAAGATAACAATTCGGCAAAGAAGTTTTAAGGGTATAGTCACTGAATGGTGACTCTAACTTTTCTTTGAAATATGGGGACATCAAATTTGGGCTGTTCGATTTTAAATGGGATCGGATGGCCCAGATACCCCATCTCTTCTTTCCTCCCTCTCTCTTCCCATGAACTCCTTTCTCACTGATCATAAGTTGAGGCAACACTGGCCCGGTGGGCCTGATGGTGATTGTAAGGAGGTTCCCCATACCTCTTCTCATCGTGGGTCGAGGAAGTAGAGGGTGCCATGGTTGGAGATGGTATGCAGTTCACATTTCAAAAATCAGTTCTATGCAGTCGAGTCATAAGGATCATAAGTTTAAGCTGTATAATTTTCTCCATGTGCCTGACATTAAGCAATTTTGAATTTTACAAATCTAGCTTTTGTATGAAGAATGAGAGGGAAAAGATGCTAGTGACAGGTACATGTAAAACAAATTAATAATACTTGACACCTAGTAGTTAAACCACTTGTTAATGACTCGTTTGGCTAATTAAAAAGGGGGACATGCTTGATCGAATTTCCAACCTGTTGTGCTGATCCAACTATATCGTTTGTGCCGTCATGATTTCCAGCTCACTGCTGCACCTCAAAAATGAAAATATCTTGTATTTTTCTTGTTGATATGTCAATTGCAACTGGTTGCTCTTTGGAACAAGTTAGGGTTTGTATACGCAGTTGTCCACATAGTTGCACAAAATTTATTCATATGATTATTTATTTATATGTTCATTTTCTTTAACCATTTGTTTATTTTTGGTTTGGCAGGAGGTAAACAACCTATGACCTAGAAAGATGCCCTAAAGTTCCTTGACCTCCTTGCTTAGGTTGGGTCGGGGCTTGGGTAGGTGGTGGACCACTTTCCCTTTTTTTTTAGGCTCAATGGAGTAATACCTACAGGAATTGTATCACCGATATACCATCAAAGTACTCATCTGCAGGCCGAACCATCAATGCAATACCTTTTGAAACCATAACCATCAATTTATTTATGTATTTAATTTACTGAAAATTTTAGAAGAAAATCACTGGCACTACGGTAGAAGCATCAATATTCTCAAAGACATTGAGGCTTTTATTGATAACACTACTGGGGGTTCTATATTGGTGTGCTTGCTTAGCGTGCCCATCACAAACTTATAATTGGTCAGCGCTACTCGTACGCCTCAGCATGCCAAGTTTGTTATGCCAAACAATATATTTGCAGAGATGCTTGTCTCCAGAAATTACACACACAGGAGTGGCGTATAAACGAGCTCCATATTTGAAACCGATTTACGTGCACCACCCTAGCATAAGCTCATAGCGTAAACAAGTACTTTTAATTTCATGCCCAAGGTAGACAAGAATGTGTGTGAGATAACAAATAAGTAGGAAATAACAAATAAGTATGAGATAATGTTTTTGAGATAACAAAAGATTTATGAAATAATGAGATAACGAACGAACAGATGTATGAGATAACGTCAGACATAAGTGTAAGATAACGTTAATGAGATAACAAAAAATTAATGAGATAATGAAATAAAGTATAGATGCATGAGATAACACTAAACATAAGTATGAGATAATGTTTATTAGATAATAAAATATTTATAAGATAATGAGATATCAGGCAGATGTATGAGTTAACACTAAACATAAGTATGAGAACATGTTTATAAAATAATAAAATCTTTATGAGATAGTGAGATAATGCTATAAGCGAGACAAAAAAATGAAAATGCTTTTTGACTGCGTAAAGGGATATATTGGTCAAAATGATATGCTGACAAATTTTAGCTTTATCTAATCTGCAATTTTTTTTTTATCGTTTTAGTTTTTATGCCTACAAAAAGCTTCTTTTTGTAACAATCAATTTTTTTTTTGTCATTCTTAAAATGACTTATAAATTAAATACATGGATGTAAGGTATATAATGAGGTTTATATTTTCATTTAGTCAGTTCTTTCTTTCTCTTTTCTCCCGAAGTAAAGTAATCTCTCATTCGCCGTCCTCGAAACACGGCTTGGTTGTTTGTGTCTTGTGTTTGCCATCTAGGCAAGGGCGGTGTTAGCAGATCGGTGGATGTAGAGGGGACTCAGGTCTTTGAAGCTCAGATATTTGAAAGTATGTATGCTTCCCGGCTACTTATTTATCCACACAATTTCTTTCCCATATATCCATGAATCGGCAATCTGAGACTCCTTCCCCTCCATTAATTTCACCCCAAGTAACAAGAAGTTTGACAGTTGCTGGTTCGAGATACATAAAATTAAGTTGGCCACAATTTGCAGAGGACGCAGTTTGGTGGCAAAAGGGGGTGGCAGTCCCGCGCCAGCCGTGTAGCCACCCACTCTGTCAGCTTATTCCTTTACCAGCTCTTGCATCTTATGCTATACATGCACTCAGTTGCTACTAGATAGATCTCCTTTACCTCTTGAAATTAGGAAATTATTCTTTGTAGCCTGAAAATAAGTCTGCATGATAGAGGAAGAGAAATCGCGACAGAAGGCCTTCCCATGGCAAACACCGCAAGGCCAAGATGGCCCTCAAAAAGGGAAAGGAAAAACATAAAAGGTCAATCGTCTTCCCGGTTCGTATATAAATGTTCATGTCCTGAGTTTCATTTTTGGTCGTACCCTGTCATGCAGCTAGTGGAATCTTCTTTTCATGCCAACAAAGACAAGGGCAAATGCTTCTATTCATAAGCAAAGCCTCCTGATTATTCATAATAATTCCTGAAAATTTCTCTCATTCTCAACTTCATGGCATTAATTGGAATAAACTTAAAGATGTTCTAAAGATATTGAAAAATCAGTAATATGAACAGCATTTCCCTTCCTAGGAATCAATACTATACAATTCCAACCAATAATCCTGACCATCCTCCCTTTTCCAAAAAATCTCTCATGACACAAGATACCTTAGCCTCCATAATATCCTACAATTGTTGAAAGAAATATTTGGTAATCCATCAGGGCATGGGGCAACATTAGAGTTTGCCTCCAAAATAGCCCACTGAATTTTCGCATGTGATAATGGGTTGAAGGAAAAGAATTCTCCTCATCTGAGACACTTTCTCCTTGCAAAAGACTATCTAAAAGCCAACCAGATGACAAATCTTTAGAGGAAGAGCTCTTAAAATGTGCAAAGCATGCATCATGAGTTTGATCCAACTTATAGAAGTAAACCTGATCATTCTCACAGAAGAAAGAATAAAGGGGTGTACAGTTGTAAATTTGTATAGGTTTTCTTTTTCTTTGCCAAAATGTTACCTTTAATAAATTATATAATTAATTATTTTATTTTCTTTCTTTAGATAAAGGTTAATAGGGTAATTAGTTTGTCTTAAGTTTGTAACAGATTATGCATGTACTGAAAAATTAAAAGAAAAAAAGTAAAAGCACTATTAGGAATTGATTTCAACTAAAATTGATAGTCATATACATGACAGTATCTAACATCCAAGAGACAGCACAGTTGGTTGGGCTGGCGGGCAGATTAACAACATGTCGTTTATTCAAATCTGGTGGCTGCTACTCCCTGAACAGCACTCTCTGTTTGATGGGTGTATTGTAGGTTTACCTAGATCTTCTAGCAACCTTAGACCCCAGGGACAAGCAGGGGGAAGGGGGCCAGCCTTCTTTATGTGGCTTCTACATACCTGAACATTAGACTTGACAAACCCATGTTTGCTAATTTTCTTTGCAACTATTACAATTCTTTTTTCTCTTTTTTTTGTAAAATTAGAGATATTTGAAAAATCATAAACATGAAAGTGAACAATATTGTTTCACATCAGCTGTTAAATGTTCTTGCTAGTGCTTCACCTTTTGAACAGAAAAATCAAAAGGTTGGTTGACTATCCTTCTTGTAGGATTGGACACGAACCACTGGATCCTCATTGATCTGTAGCTCATTTTCATCATCTTATTGAGTAAATCTCATTTTTAATCCTCCTATAGATTCTTTACAAGCTGTTTCAAAATAAGATTAATGTATTTCTTGTTGTAGAGATGATGGTGTCATTGTGTAGATGTTTCATTGTTGGATTTAAATAGCATCCAACAATTAAGTAGCAGCCACTTTTTCGGAATTGCTTGTTTTAAATAGCATATCTGAACACTTCATATTTCATAGGTCAAAAGCATAGTTCTTTTTTTCCCTTTCACAAATTGGCTAATTGAATAGTTGCAGTGTGAAATATGCATAGGATAAACAAGAAAAAATTTAGACATATGAAACCATCAGTCTTCTGGCCTTCTTTGAGCAATATTTATTTCAAACACTTAACTGCCAAAGTACATGTGCCATATCGGCAAGAAAACTAAAGACATAGCACACACAAATAATCTTTCAACGTCCATGACTTTATAACTATTAGATGTTATTACAAACTATTAATAACAAACCACTAAGACAATATATAAAATCAAGTCAACAAAGCCAAAACTTAAAACACAATCAGAAGACATAAAATTTTTCATAGTTATTAAAGCTTTTGACATATCTTGTACCAATTTGGGCATCATCAAACCATCTCAGCAATGTAGCAGCTGCATTGCTAAGTATTCTATTTGCAATCACCGAAATGGAAAATGTGTTGAGAATTTGAAAAAGCTATCAGTACAATGTCTACATTTGCTTTATTCCAGCTTATAATGAAGCAATTCCAAAGTCATCTTACATCACTACTACACGAAGTGGAGTGACTCAAAATGCACAGCTTCAATATCAACGATACATATAGGTGATGAAACATTTAATAGTACCAAATATTTATTGCAACAATATTCATAAACATCTATGCATATGCATGCAATTGTTGTTACTACTGGCATACTTCTAACCACATTTTACTTTTACTTACCAATCAACTGCAGGCACACAAAAATAACAAATTGGACAACCCCAATAATAAAATCAACATCAACAATATCTCAAGTTGCATGCTTTTACTAGACATATGAATCTAATGATTCGTAAATTGATATGGAACAACCTTATATTTGTCAACATGCTTTACTTGGCCATTGTTGGTTGTTTTCTTGTCTTCCATGAGATTATATTATTGTGTAGATAGGTAAGAGATATCCTTGAGTTTAACTTCAGATATCCTAGCCAATTTGCTTCAAAGAACACATGTAGGTTAAGATTACTTATTTTTGAAATATGTCCTCAATTATCATGAGTGGAATTTTCTATGAACAAACATGTTTTGTTATTGCATATTTCATGTCCAGCTTGGTGAACAAAATGCATTGTAAACATCCAATGGTAGTCTTGCATAAAGTAGAATCTTGAAGTATTGATAGGATTTTCTCAACTAAAGCAATTCTTTGTGAGAAGATCTTTTATATATTTCCTTTGTGACAACACAATGCAAATATTATCATAAACTAATTCAATGCTTGAAAGGAAATTTAGAATGCACAAATCCTTGATGGAAAATTCTTGAGAAAAACTTTTAGTAAGTTTAATTATAGCCTTCTTGTTGCTACTTGTGACTATGTATTAGCTACATAATCCAATGCTAGTCATTCCTAAATTTTTTTATGTAAATTAAATAATGATGAATCAAACTTACATTCTTCAAAATCATGACCAAGTAAATAACCTTAGAGTCTATCAAACCATGCCTGAGCCATGTCCTTTAAATCATGTACAGCTTTGTTAAAGTTATGTATGGAATGTGGCTGCCTTGGATGAACATGTCCAGTGGCTGCATCATGTAAACATCACCTTTTAACTCTCCATGTAAAAAAAGCATGATTGATACTACATAAGTGTATAGGCTATTTTTTATTTAGGGTAGTCAGCAAATCTTAGTGAGATTGGTTAGTAACAAGATAAAACGTCTTAGAGTACTTTATCCCCTTTTGCAAGTGACACCCTTAGTGACAAACCCAGCCTCAAATCTAGTTATAGCGCTATCAACATTTCCCTTTATTTTATAAATCCACTTGCATGATGATGTTTGAGATATTCTCTGATGGTACAAGTGACCATCTTTTATTTTTGACAAATACATCCATTTCTTGTTGCATAGCCTGTTGCTATTCAACATAAAGATTTGACTGAAAATAGTCTATTGGTTCATATGAGTCTAAGATTAGCATGAGTTGATTCTCAATATCTTGGATTACAATTTGAAATAAACGAGGGTCTAGTGTACCATTGAATTCATTGTGTAATCATATGGTGTATACAACTAGACTCAATAGTAGGAGATAATTAAGTGGGAAAGTTTAGGTCTACTAAAAATTAATGCCCACCTTAGTTGGAGATTCAAGGCTTGGACTTTGGGTTGTAGGAACTAGAGAGTTTGATAGACTGTGGCTATCTTTTTGAGGAGAACTGTGACTATCCAGTTGAGAAGAGGACGATATAGGATCAGATTGCTTGGTTTTACTTGTGCTTATCAACGATGAAAAATAGGAAAAGCAAGGAATTATGGTAGTTGGATGTCAATGGTTTTGATGTAAATTTCTCTTGTCCATGGATATGTTTGATCACATGCCTCCTATACATTGACCAGTTGCTTTGTATTAAATCCCTTAGACTTTCAATCTTCCTTGTCATTTGGTGTTTTGTCACATCAGTCATATTACTTTGTATCTTCAAGTAACAGATAAGTCTTTCTATGAGGCTTTTCTACGATGAATTCAACCATTTTCAATGTTTGTTTGACCAATGGGCAAGCAAATGCTGGCAAACAAAAAATGAACGTCTTAGGTTACATGACCATGCAATTACCCTTAGAATCTCAAAATCCTGAATCCCTCTAGCAAAGGGGACCAAACCATTGCTCTCAATTATCTTGTGATATCTGAAATCACTAAATCTTTCTCCTCAACAGTAGGGTATCAAAAAGTGTCCAGTGATAGAGGTTTCCCAACATCCCAATCCTATGAATCCGACATATTTTGATGCCCTTTATCTCCCCCATTTCCCTTACTACATGAATATGTATAAGCCCCATACCAACGTGCATGATGTAGAGGAAGATGGCAATCCTTTTTCATGGGATGAAGTCTGGAGGTAGGGGCATTTTGATTGCTGAAATTTGTGAATGTGGCAGACAGATGAGACTGATTTAGTCAATTGAAATATATTGTTTCTTTACATGAAAACATAATCAGGGTTATTCGTGACCATGAAGTGCCAAAAATGTACAACACGCAAGAGAGGGAGGCAAATATAATTAATGAGAACATAAGCAGGGTTTCTCTACCATGCACATTAAACTAACAACTACCGTTCTCTATGAAAGGTTAGGACATTTTTTGGACCCTAATTAAAAGGTTGTCAAGTTGTAAATAATAAGTGTCAGATTTCTACTTTGTTTAAAACATCTAATTGTGTAAAATATGACAAAAAGTATGAAAACATTCAACCATTACCTTAATATGAAATCCCTAGGGACATGTTGGTCTTGTTTTTATGTAGATTAAAAGAACTGATGTTGGTACCCAACGTGGTGGACATGGAAGTTTCAAGTAGCTTCTGGTTTACTGCTTTTGGCATAAGAATAGGAGAACTTTAGGTGTGCATGTCCTAGAAAACAAGGTTCATGTTTTTTTTGGGTTGTTTTTTAGTAGAGTTTCAAAATCACATAGTGGTTGTGTGGTAGTTTTTTTTTTTGCTTTTTTCTTTTTTAAATATGAATTACATGTATAGAAAAGTAAGCAAAAAAAAGGTGAGTTTTCATTTCATTGGTTTCATGTTTGTGTGAGGATTGTAAAACAAACCTTCAAATTGTGGTATTATTGCCAAGTTACATGGGCATTACAGGTCATTATGGAGGGTTGCTAAAGCAAGGAGCTCCTCTAATTTCAGGAACCATCATGAAAAGAATTTGTGAAAGGGTATAAACTGGGATGGGAAAAAAATATAATACTCTGAACTTACCCTTTCATTAGTGCCTATTTTTTAATTGTAACAATTATAAATTCTGGAGTATTAAAAGCAATGGTTATGAAGATACCAGACAAAAAAATGCAGCAGACAAGTCAACAAAAAAAAAAAAAAACTGGTGCTAAGAATGGATGCGAAGTCATTTTTGGTATTATAGTAGGTTGTGTCTGATGTGATTTTTAAAACTATTGTTAGTGCTACAAAGTCCAAACAACCTTTGTTACTTTTGAAACTTCATGAGGATGAAAAGATTAATCACAGTTCAACTTCAAACTTTTACGAAGAGAGTCTAGAAGTTTTTCAAGAAAATGGTGAGTTCAAAACTTTTTAATCTAGGCCCTTTATTATTGTGAAACAAACGAAGACTTTTGGTGAGGTTATAAATTTGCAAAAAGGTAGTTGAAAAAGTCTTGAGAAGTCTCCCCTCTAAATCTGAACATGTTCATATTGCAATAGAAGAATCCAAGGATTTGTCTATGTACTTTAATGATGAATTAACAGGGTCTCTTCTAGCTCATGAGCAACATATAAATAGGTGAACAACAAAAGCCTTTCAAACTATATTAGATATTTCAAAAGAAACGAATGGAAGCAGTGATCAAAAGAACAAAGGAAAAAGTCAAGGACAAGAAGCCTTTAGAGGAACCACTCAAAGGCATGGTAGAGGACTGGGAAGATCTTGTGGTGCTTTTCAAAAGTTATGACATAGCAGGAAATGTAGTTGAAATCAACATTTTAGAGGAAAATAGTTTCATGTTTGCAAGAAGTTTGTCATATCGAAGCCAAATGTTTTGAAAAGACAAAGCAATAAGCTAGTTTAGTTCAACAAATTAATTTTTTTTTGTCTTATGTACATCTATGAGTTTTAAAAGTTGAAAGTGTAAAATATATATAGTTTGTAGATAGTGGTTATAGTAACCATATGACTGTTGTATTCAAAAATATTCATGAGGCTGTAAAGCTTGATATGTGGCCTGGAGACAACGAAAAAGTAAGTGTAAATTGCAAATTGAATAGTTAATATCGTGATGTGTACTATGTTCTAGGGGTTAGCAGAAAATTTATTTATTGTGGAGCAATTGATCCAAAAAACCTACACTCTTATATTTGAAATGATGCTTGTGAAATTGAAAATGGAAGTGGTATTATTCAAATTAAAAAAATTGCTTTTAAAATCATCTATATAGATGATTTTGCTTTTATTGCAAAAGTTTATCTTAATTGTAACCTATGACATATGGGGTATAAATGAATCTTTATTGGCTATAGTATTGATGCTAGCTAAAGGTCATCATCATCTTGATAATCCTACTACTAAAAAACCAACTATAATAAGAGATGCTATTTTTTTGAAAAATCTTGTTATAAATGGGTAAAAGATGAAACTGAGATACTACAAATTGATGAAGATGAAATTCAACTAAACCATCTTGATGAAGCAGCTTCATCAAAAAAATCAAATGGGGGAGATGAACATTCAAACTAAAGACCCAACTACTGAAGACATAGAGTGTACACTTGGTGATGACACTCATCCAAGAAAGGCATGCTAAGTGTGTCTTTGCTTTTCTTATTATAAAACTATTAACTTACGTTGAAGCGTGTGTAGACAAAAATTGGATAAATGCAGTGAGAAAGAGATGCATGTTATTGAAAGGAAATGACACATGGGAGCTTTCCACTTTGCCACTAATGGGTCGATAGGTTTTATGCATGATGCTAAAGAAAAAGTGAAAAAATGTGAAGCAAGATTGATAGCTAGATGTTTTGCATAAAAATATGGCACTAATTTCATTGGAGGTTTTTTATTTGTTGCAAGATTTGGCACAATAAAGATGGTTCCTTCAATTGCAGCCCAATTCAAATGGAAAATTTTTTAGTTATTTAAATGAAAGGCATATGTTGACCAACTACTTGGATACATCATTAAAGGAAACAAAGAAAAGGTTTATAAATTATAAAAGTCTCTTTGTACATTCAAAAAAGCCACTCGAGCATGGTACAGTCACCTCAAAAAATTCTTTTTTATCAAAACGGTTTTCAATGGAGTGATAGTGAACCTGCATATACCTTTTGAAAAACTTTAAACTGATATATTGCAAAAGGTTGTGCAACACCCATTGATATCAATGAAAAGGTTACTGTGGATGCTGTGGACGTTGGAATAGCGAAAGCTAATGAAAGATACTTTAGAAACATGGTTACTTGATGCACACTAAACCAGATATTGTGTTTTAAATAGGTTTGATCAAGATTTGTGCATCACGCGTCGGTGCAACACCGTGGCGCAGAAAAAAGAGTTATTTGTTTAGTTTGGTTAACGATTAATTATGGGACTTTTTGTAGACCTATTGCTGACTTTGCTTTAGTTTGTTATACCAACATCGATTGGCAAGTTTAAGTGTATGACTCAAAAAAGCAAAGTTCAACAGCCTTATTTTCATTAGCTACAAGCCAAGCAATGTGGATGAGGTGTTTTTTAAAAGATTTACATATGGAATAAAGAAGTCATACTCAGCTTTATTGTGATCATAAGTCTTACCATTTATATAGCAAAAAATCCTACGTTCTATAGAAGAGCTAAGCATGCAGAGCTGAGATACCATTTCATCGGACATGACATTGAAAAAAGAGAAGTTGTGCTGAAGCAATGAATTTCCAATGAGAAGGTTGCCGACCGTCTTATATAAACATTATCACCATCAAAATTCGTTTGATTTAGAGAGCCCGTTGTTGTGCAAAGATTTTTCACATTAAGGGGAAGAAATGTAAGTTACTCTTCAAATAGAAATTGAAGGGTATCCTACGTTGGGTAGTCACCGTGGTGGTCATGGAAGTTTCAAGGACTTGATAGTTTATTATTTTAGGCTTAAGAATTGGAGGACTTAGGCGGCGTGCATGTCCTCCAAAGCATGGTGTTTTTTGGTAGGTCGTTTTTGAGTGGTGTTTCAAAAGGGCAGGGTGAGCCATGTGGTAGCTTTGCTTCCTTTTTATATATATATACATATATACATACATACATATATATATATATATATATGTATGTGCAGCGTACTGAAAAATAAGCAAAGAGAAAAAAAGGAAAAGTCGGCTTTTGCATTTTTTGCCTTCACTCTGAAGCTTATTGTTTTCTTTTGGGGTATGTTTGTCTGAGTTTCTTTAAACCAACCTTCACTGTGATGCCCTAACAGCCAGCATGAATAGCGCTTCAAGAAGGGATGAGGTGGAGGCCATCAGAAGGGTGCCGTGGATCTTCATTGACATGCGTCTACCTGCAACATGCTACAACACTTTGTTATTTTTTTGGGTTGTGTACAATATCGGAAAAGGAAGGTTCAAGTATCTAGAGATCCTGGCAGTCATGAATTAAGTCGACACTCGTATCGCCGGGAACAAAGAACATAGAAAAGTACGAAACTAAAGGCACTACACACCTGCATAACAAAGGAAGAGGGAGAGGGCTATGGCCAGCGAGGTAAAGCCCACGTACAAGGCATGGGATCGGGTGCCGGCTACTAAAAGACTGGTGCAAGAAGGGTTGAGGAGAGCAAAGCCGATCATCAGATTCCCTTTGATCGTGCAGCATTGGGAAGTAATTAGGGAATTACCATCATCGGATAACACCCCTGATGTCGACGCCTCGTGCCAGCCTCGGACTTCTCCCAACTCTACGTCTACATCCACCTGCGCAGGTAGAGTACTGGTGGCTGCTTCGAACTCCTCCTACAGGGCAGCGGGAAGTCCAGGGTCTTCTGGCCTGTTTACCACAGGAGCAGTGTAAAGAACCTCCCCATAATGGCGCCGACGGAGTCGCTCACAAGGTTTGTGATAGAATTCATGTCTTCCCTCCTTTCCTTGCGGATGACCATGGCCGAAACACTCTCCGTCTCCCTGGATCTCCCTCCCTCTCTCTCTCTTATTCTCGGACGATGACTACCAGATGACCCAAGCAACAGGGAACGAACACTCGTCGAAGGAAGAAGTTTCCTTCTCTGTTACGAAAGGGACAGGGAAGGAGGGAAAGATCAAGGATGGAAGATTTGGGTGGACGGAACGGGAGGGATAGGGAAGTATTTATAAGTGAGTGGAGAGGGGATGGGTTTGAAAGGGGAAGAGAAGGGACTGGGGCGGTCTACATATTTGCCTTGTCCAAGATGACCATGTGGCGGTACTATAATTTGTCACGACCCAAATTTTACGGACCTGACCGGGTCGGATCAAACTTTCGGGTGTCAGGTTGGCCCTATGCCCATGCTTGGTTGAAAGAGGGGAGGGCAACCCAGGTATCTTTCCTCAATCCGTCGTGTTTCTGTGGGCTTTGCTCTGGAATAGGCGGTGATGGCAATGTGAACGCATATTCATTTTTTTTTTAATTGTATTGTGGCCAGCCATCTGGCCATTTTGCATTGCCGATTAATATTTTGGCTCTCTCTCCCTGATTTAGGATTCCTTTCTATATATTTATTTCTTTAAAATCGACACCGTTGACCAATGTCACTTTTAAATGATTTTTCAGCTGTGGTATAGTATTCTTCTAAGGGTGTGGACGTGCATTGCATTTGGATGTCGATGCTGATATGGTTTGCTCGTGAGTTGTGATGTTAAGTTGTTGCTTTATGTTGGCTGAGCTTTCTTGTTTCTGAGGTTGGTGTTTTTGAAATAATTAAAAAAAAATGTCCTTTCAATTCTTTTCACTTTTTTCATTTTTTTTCATAAAAAGTTTCTCTACATTATTTAGAGGACGCATGGAATTTAATGCACCAAGAAAACGTACCTCGCGCTGGCAGGGCTGCCAATATTAATACTCAAAACCCCACCACTGATAGATGTATGTATGTGCTGGGTACCATTTGAACTACGTTATTGATGGGGAACTTTGATTTTTGACGTCAGAATATTACAACTATGCAAAATTAGATGACATTGAATGGTTGAAGCTTATAAAGTTGGGCTTCCTTTTTGGCAGCCACCGAGAGGAGCAAGAACTTCCCAAGTTATGCAGGGCCTCGAGTCTCCCATCAAGACAGAGGGGCCGAAACTAGCAGGGCGGAGCACCAAACTTGATGCAGAAGGAAAGAAATGAGGGCAGCGAGTGTGAAAGCTCAGATGTTTAAATGTACGCTTCCTGCAAACATTATTTATAGATCCACAAGCTTTCTTTCTCATACATAAATTTTGGAAAGAGGCGAGTGACTTATAAGGGATGTCAACCGACCAGATACAAACAGGATGTTCTCATAACCACATCCATTATTTTTTTTGGTATGTTCATATATTTAGGTTCGAATTCGGATTTCAAAACAATTGTATAAGAAATCAATACCATATCCAAATCTGAATCTGAATCCAACTTAAATCTCATTTTTGAATTCACATTTATAATAGAATCTGCATTTTAAATTGAATCCTCGCTGCAATATAATATGTTAATAGTCGACTTTCAAAAACCTGGGACATAGGATATCAGATATTTCAAATTTAATCTAATTCCTAGTCTGATCATATATTTATTTAAATATGAGTCTATATCTAAATTTAATCGGATGTCATTTCTTAAATCCAGATCCAATTTGATTTCTTAATCAAATGTTAAAATTTAGTTTCATAGTCCTTTTTTTTTTAGTAGTTCAATTGGACCACGGATCGAAATTGGATTTTATGACATCCTTGCCAGAAGGAGACCTCCAAATAAATTCTGTGAAAGTGGTTCTTCTTGAACTTTAATTTACTCCCTATTTCTGGTATACTTTCGTCTCAAATTTTTTGAAATGTACATTAAACAAGCATGTGTTTGGCTGCCCTTATCATGATCTTGAGCATCGAAAGTCTTTCATTTGAGTATTTAGTCGATTTTTCACTTGATTCAACTTTGTCTCTCTCCCTCCCTCCCTCTCTTTCTCTCTCTCTCTCTCTCTCTATATATATATATATATATATATATATATATGTGTGTGTGTGTGTGTATGAGATGGTAGAATGAGATTCACAAAATGCAGAGAGACAACCAGAGCCATGTCTTTGCTTGCACGCCACGGCGGATGGCTTGAGAAAATCATGACTGAAAGCTAAAATGATGTTGAGCCACGGCCTGTAGTTTGTGAAACTGACGACGACCACGGAAATCCACAATGATGATGGAAGAAATTGGAGATGAAGATCAGAGACAATATTACACAACAATTAATCACTTTGAAAATCAGCTCGCACATTTTGGGAGCTTAATATTTTGGTGTTTGTTGCATGAAGATTACGCATCATAACCACTAATCAATATGTGCATGCATTTTTGTTTGTACAAAAGGTCGGTTGGCCAATTAATTGCGTCAGACGGCAAAGCTCTACCAATTATCATTTGTGACCACCTCATTCTTATTGATGTCAAAGAACACCCAATTGTTACACGTTATGGACAGTGAATTCACTTTGTAACAGGGTAACTGCTTACATGTCAAATTTTTTTAATCTTACATGAAAACCGTTACAAATTGAGCTTTTTTACTTGTACCCACCCACGTTCCTTGTGTGGTATTCTGAAAGACGAGATCAGACCTATCCGCACGAGGTTTGATCATTTCTGGCACTTTTGTCAGGGGTAGTTAGACCAAAGATTATATTAAAATGTTTCATTTCCAAAATCTAAATGTCATCCAAAACCTAAGAAAGCAAACATACCCTAATTTTGGATCATGCATGTGTTGAAGTCCTGGAAGAACTTAAAAATAGATTGATAAACAAGAAGAAATTAATATGAAGTCTGTTTATGTTCGTATTATTATAAAACATTACAAATCGATGTTCTAAATTGTATATAATGCATGCAAAACTAGGCCATGTAGACCTGGAGTCTTGTCTCTATTAGGACTTGAGTGTAGAACATGGACCGAGCAAGGAAATCTGGATTTGAAACTAAAAATTGAAATCAGGATGTGAGAGACTTACATAATTCTGGTTTCAAATAGAAATGAAAACTATTATGTCATGACATTGAGATTAAGAGTTCATGATTAAAAATTTTAGGTCAGAAATCCAATAGATCATGATCTCGTACTAAATCTTTTCAAAATCCAAATTTTGAGAGAATAGATTCAAATATGGTGATTACATGATTTAAAATCTAGTACTTAGGCTTGATTCTATGGGAATTGATCCAAGGTCTATGATGAAATACTCATTTGCTTAGGAAATCTATTCAAGTTCCAAAATAAAAAATGCAAGATGTAAAATCTAGCGTGTGAAAGCTGAAATCCATAATCCAATATCCATAGTTTGGGATTTATGATTGGAGTCTCAAATGAGAAATCAGATTTAAAATCCAAAGTCTGAAATTCAAGATCCAAAATTTAAGATCTAAAATACAAGATTCATAATATGATATCCCTGATATGAGTCCCATAATATGAAATCCATAACCTAAGTTGTTGAATCCAATAATTGAAATCCAAATCACATGTACTAGAATTGGGTTTAATATCACGGTTTAGACCAGTTATAAGGTTGATGATTTCAATCCAATGCCATGAATTGAGATATAAGATCCAAATAGGGTGGGGGTAGGTTGGTCAAAAGGGCTGGGTTCAATCTTCCCTACGCTGGGTTTAAACCTTCCTAGGGATAGGTTCGACTGTAGTAAATGTGTTTGATATTATTCAAATCATGTGATAGATGATACAAACTTCATTCCTTTCATATGAATGGGTGTTTAAAGAAATTTAACTAGACAAAGAGGTTATGGAACCAGGTTCACAAGTAGGTGACTCTAAGACAGTTATGAGCTAGGCCTATGTAGACTCGATGTCCACATGACTTAGAGCTTTTGAAATCATTTAAATAAGTTAACTTTGTAAATATTTTAGAAAAATGTGATTTTGAAATGGTACTTGTGTGAGAACCAAATTGGGTTCAAGTTTTCACATACTTGGGTTAAGCCAAATGGTATGCTGCTAAGCTCACCCAGTTTAGTTTCAGACAAGGGGTGCACGTGGGCACAAAGTGATCTCTTTCATACCTGACCACTATGTGTACCCTAAAAATTAAAATCAATTTCTAGAAAAATAAACATACCAAACTAAAGTGTTACAAACGCAAATAAGAAAATCCCAAGAATTGAACAAGAAAATAAATTAAACTAAACTTGCTAAAAGAAAAAAAAAACAAAAACATGCATAAAGGAAGAAAACGAAAAAAGAAAACACTAAATTCTAAATAAGAAAGAAAAAGAAATTACCTGACCTTGGAGACTTGCATGATCCCACTTCCCCAACTTCTGCACCAAGATGTTGAGTGCAAATGCAGCCCTAACCATGACCGTGACTAAGACTCTAAAATTTAACTTTGAACCTTTCTGTGAGTGCCTAACTGGAATTTCTCTGACTAGTTAAGCATGCATTCAATGAATCCAGCGAGTTTGTCCATGTATACTCAATTCAAATACATATTCTAATCATATATCCTGAAAAAGGCTGCAGGGGTACTCTCAATTATATTTCACAAAAAATTGAATACTCTAATCAAATATAGAAAAGGAAGTCAGTGTTGTTAAATGCAGGCGCATATCGAGGCATGATGCGCATGCTTTGACACACACCACTATAAAAAATGCACCGCATTTTCAATATGATGGTGCAGTATAACTGGATGCGGGTGCATCGGTGGACTGATGTGCACGCAACAGGGCTACGTACGTGCTTGATGCAGCTGATGCATGAGCGTCAGGTGCATCGTATACAGATACTGATATGCATATACTATCTCTACGTTTTGACCTGTTGGGCACATATACCGGGCTCTCCCCCCCTACCTCTCTCTCGCGCCATGCAGGCCTCACTCTGAGAAACCGCCGGCAAGTGCAATGGTTGTCTGCAAATGCCGGAAGGTATGCTAGTCTCCAACATTCTTTTGGATGAATTTGTTCGCCTTTAACATTAATATTGCAGCAACAAATGTTCGTTGGTACTGTTTTTACTTCATTGAATTTTGGGGTCCATTTCTGTCGTAGATCTCGTCCTGTTCGTTGCGTCAGTTTCAAATCTCTGTTCATATATTTTAGTGTTCTTCTTCAACAAAATGTAATGAGCGAGGGCGGATGCTTTGACCGACGAGCACTTAACTTTTTAGTTGTTTGAGCCGAAACCTTCAGCTTCTTATCGAGATTCTCGCTTGAGATTTTTGTTCTGTTTTTTAATTCATATTTGACATTTCTATCTAACTGTAATTGAGGCCATATCGCATTGAAATTTGTTTTACAAAGCACTTTTTTAACTAATATGTTGTATTTCTTGGACATCTTACCTTTTCAATTTTTTCTGAGTGCAGGAAGAATGGGCCACTACCTCCGATCCAGTTCTTCTTTGGTAGATTTAAATGGTTAATTGGAACTTTTCATCTTCACAAGTAGTGAGCTTTTGATTGATATGTACTTCTATTCATGTACTAAAATTGTTTCTATTTATACTACATAATTTATGCAGTATATGTTTTTTAACTCATTGTTGGGTCTATAGTGGTAACCATTCTACAATCCCATTTATTCAATAGAATTTATGCATTGCATTTGTTTGACTCATTGTTGGACTCATAGAAGCAAATGCATAGAATGTCATTCTGTATTTGTGGTTGTGGTATTCATTTTTTACAATTCCTAAAGGATAATATAGACTTCAGGAATTTTGGTCGTGATGCTTACACATCACTTCACATTATTGTGCACGCATCGCTTCACAGGGTGTGCACATCAATGCATTTAACAACACTGATTGAAGTTGAACAGCGCCACCATTCCCGCTATGTTTAGTTCACAATAACATGCATCAATTCATGTTTATAAGCACTCAAACTTGGATTAAAGTCTGAATTAAGTTATATTATAATCTACCAGAATCAATTATATACAAATATATACATCAATATGTATGTTTTGAAATTGGCTGTGTACAAACCCAAATCTATCTATAACAATCATATTATATATAAGCATTTTCAAAAGCTATCAGACCTAAATCCAATTAAACACACCTACGACAACTAATATATAAATGTATGTATTTTAAACAAAAATCATATATATATCCAAATAAATGTTAATACATCTAACACACATAAATATATGCATTTAGAAAACAAATCAGATCTAACAACATAACATACATAAATATATGTATTTTAGAAACAAATCAGATCAAGATCCAAATTGGTTGAACATTCATATATATATATATATATATATATATATATATATATAGATATATATATATAGTAGAGAAAGAGACAGAGACAGAGAAAGTCAAGATACATCAGATCTAGATCCAAACCTATTCACAACAAGAATCATATATAAATACATGTATCTTCAAAACAGTTCAGGAAGATCCATGTCCAATTTTCTTCACAATAGCTAAAGTATATATCTTCAAGAAAGTGTTCAGGCTTATACGTTTCTAAAACTGTTAAAAATAGCTAAAATATATTTAAAAAAAAATTATGATCCGAATCCCCATTCAAATTAAGCCAAAGCTAAACAACACATAAGAAAATCAGATAAAATCGCTTCTATGTCCAAACCAAATTCGTATTCATTTTTTTTTTCAGACACTCAATTTAAAGGTTATTACGTACATTTAATAAATCCATTATTTTGGTGTATTTATTTCTAGAAAACTCCAATGGGTCAGAAGCAATCCGGGATAGGTCGAAGTCCAATAGAATTTATGGCCAGTCCTGCATTCTCAAATCAACTTAAGCAAAAGATTGCAAAATAGAAAAACTTTTGAGAAATGCTCTGGACATGAAAATCTGTTTGGAACAATTTGATCATGTAGAAGGATTAATGCTAGGTCTGATAACCCTAGATCCCATTTGATTTAGATGTTACTGGATACATTGCTGATATTGGCAGCTAGAAGCATATGTGGGCTGGTCTGGCCAATTGCCCTCATGGTACTGCAAGATTTCTTTGTTTTACATATTGATGCCCAGAAAAAAATTTGCTGCTAATTTGTATATATTGGTGCCCCTAAGAATCTAAAATCGTTTGAACCAGTTCCCTCTTGTCAGATTTCTTGGCTTTGCCATTGAGTCCCAAGCATGATAGACTTTTAATACTAAATTTGTAAATCACTTTCCTAATCCAAAGCAAAATTTAAGCAAAAGAATTTAAATTCAAGACACATGGTGACCATTACTGAAACATCCTAAAATTTCATCAAATTTTAAACTATTAGCTGACAATGCACAGCATGGATATAGACATGAAAACAGAGAGATTTGCTATTATCTGTTGTGTCATTAGAACACTACAAGAAATTGTCTGAACAACAAAGGAATCTAATTACAAAGGCTGTAGCCATGTACAATCTGTCTTAATATTAAACAAAACTGAAATAAACTCTTTTATAAGTGTAAAGTCCCACAACACTGTGAACTTGCCAGAAAGCCATTAATAACCAGCATGGTTTTGGCATGTCAATATCTAAGTAAAAACACAACGATATGCATGTGTGGTAGGGGTGGGCATCGGGCCGGGCCGCTAAGACCCAGCCCGGGTAGGTCCGTCGGGCCTGAAGCCCGGGCCCAAGCCCGGCCCACTTATTGCCGGGCCGTGCCGGGTACCGGCCCTGGTCCACCAAAAATCAGGCCCAGCCCGACCCGTTTTGTTAACTGGCGGGCCAGGTCGGGCTGGGCAGGGTCATGCCTGATTTCACATTGAACCCTGGACTTAATTGGAACCAAATTTAAGAGGGAAACCTTTTGAAACATTTCTGTTGCAAGTTTGCAACACAAAATACAATTCTTCAATTAGTTATTTCACATTTTAAGGGAACCCAAAAATCTGCAGAAATAAATGTTACACATATATGTGGGCCTGAGAAAAAAAGAACTGTGTACAACTGCGATTACAGTTCTATAATAAAAAAGATTCAAAACTTTATTGCATATAATTAGGCAAAAAGGCTCCTAACCATCACAGCTTGAAAAGAAAAAACGAGCATAACTCATCCATTCCAAAAAATATTCATTAGACAATAGAGAAAAGGCACTCAAACAGACAACATACTAAAATCAACATGAGAAGTTAGAGAAACGAATGGTGATGACAGAAACAGTAAACCATCACTGAAAAATGATTCAGAAGCCAAACATGAAGATGCTCTAGTACAGTCACAAAGATAAATGTGAGCATGGTTACATGGGCACATCAATTGGGTGTTAAGTGCTTGCGCATACTGCCACGTGCACTAGTACAGTTTGTACTTCTGCTTCACAGAAACATTTGAAGAAATAAAGGACTCAAGAATATGGCTCCCACTGGCATCTTTGGCGACTTGAAGAACTAGGCCAGCTTCCAGTGCAATCATGCTTGAGATGAATGGCTGAATGTATTTCTGCATTGAAAATAAATTCACACGTAGAAGATTAAAAGAAAAGGAAGAAGAGAAACAGCCAACAGAATCACAGATTACACAACAGGTAACAACGAACAACCAAGTCCCATCAACAGAATTTGATACAACATAATGAATTCTGATACAACATAATGCAGAGAGACTACAAGTAGCACCTGAACAATGTAATCACTTTTCTTTAACTATAAAATGGTTCAGTTATAGCATACCTCAAAAAACAAACCGACAACATGCAAAGAATCTATCCCATATTCAAAATTTCTCAGACCAGCATAATCACATAAAAGGACAACAAATCCTCCTTCTGAAATTGTTCAAAATTACTGTAGTTGGTGTCATGTTTAATGTGCACGCATGAAGGGGGGGGGGAGAGAGAGAGAGATAGATGCTTGAAGAATCAATATAACGAATGCTCACTGTAGGGATTTGGTCAACTGAAATTTCGTTGTGGACAAATTAGTACCAGATTCATATATATTGAAAAATGGGCACCACAGCATACCCTGAAGAGAATACTGGAGAACCTCATAAAAGAGGAGAACCACAGGGAAACTAAACCATGTACTTAATAGTATAAACTCAACAAGAGAAAGCCAATAAACTTCTTCAGATAAACAGAAGTCAGGCTATTTAGCTAAGCAACGGAGCAATAGCTTCGCCAGATTTTGATTACACATCCACTGAAGCACAACTAAAAAGTTCTGGTTTTTTACCTTAACAGCAGGACAGATATTGATTCTGTATGTCTAACAAAGATAAAAAGCAAACCCAAACTCCTGGGATCGTATACAGGCAACAGATAGTAAAATTTGACAACAAAAACAACTTGCACCACATTTCAGAAGAGCATAGCATAACCCATTAAACTGGTTCGAGGCGTTCCCAAAACTCAAAAAATATATGGAAAAAGTTCTCAACAAGAGAAAGCAAACATATTCGGGTAATAAACGTTATGGTGATCAAAGACGTGTACCTTCACAAAGCAAAAGCGTGATGTTTTACCTTTTTCACATAACAGAGGATAAAAGACATGTACCTTCACAAAGCAAAAGGCCAATGGTGGACCAGTGGCGGAGCGGCGAAAGGGCGACGGTGGCCCAGTGGTGGAGTGGAGACGGTGATGGTGGCGACGGTGGCCCAGTGGTGGAGCGGAGATGGTGACTCTCCCTGTCTCTGTGGCGCAGTGGCTCTGCCTCCTTCGATGGAAAAGAAAATGCAAATTAGGGGAGGGAGGGAGGGAGGGCGCGGGAGGCATGAGTCGAATGTTGATTGACCTAACGGGCTGTCGGGCCGGGCCAGGCTATAGAAGTGATAACCGGGCCCGGCCCGTTAAGATCTCGGGCCGTGCTGGGCTCACTCAAGTTGAGCGCGATAAGAAATTTTTTTGACCCGGGCCGAGTGCAGGCAGCCAATTTCATGATTAGATCTGATGGTGGGATGATAAGGCATCTACGTGGAAAGGCCACATCAGCCTTGACCTTATCGGGCTTAATATCTGAGACATCACTCACATTTGAGTCCATCGGTTCCAGCCCCATCAGGTCTCAAAGTCCAGTAGGGTTATTTCACAAACAATTTCAGGTCGTCGCACATACACAACATTGGACCATTCTTTTGTACAACAACAACTTATCGCTCCCTTCCCTAAACCTATATCTCATAAATAGGCAACAGTCTTTTTAAATCATAAGTGTTCATCAATACAACAAGCAATAAGTCTGTTAGGTTCACAAGTTACAAAGAAACAATTATGCCATCGCATGGTAATTGAGTTCATAAGGATCAATCTTTCTATTTATGTAATTTTCAATCCAAAATATAATGTTATTCTCAATTGTTGATGCATGACCACATTCACTAAATAAATTTCTCATAGGAATAGGAAATCATCTAACAAGTGTCATACATAGGGAGTATCAGCATTTGCCAAGCAACAAATAATACTGAACAAAAAAATAATCACATACTCATTTGTAGATTGAACATATGAGGAAAGACATGAAAAACATTACATTCGACATAGAGTGTGTGGCCAGTAGGTATGAGATGGCACGAAACTATCTACAACGGGTATTGCTCTATATTTCATGAGGCACTAGGACTACAATGCCTACACGTTGGATCCTCTCGAGCCTTCTAGATCATCTTGCAACTTGGGTCCAGGATCTTGCTAAAATAAGAGATCCATACATAGTAGCTTAAGTGTAAGGATGATTTTAGGCTATGCATGCTAAGAGTAGCAAAATACTATAATGAAAAATATATACCAATGCATGTAATACCGAGGCTCAATAACTGTTTCTAGAGTGAAGTTGTGTAACGCATGTTTGAGGGTCACATAAACATCCACTAGCATGACGTATTCAACGATATAACAATGGCAACAATATCATGCCATGATCCAGCTGCTATGCATCGTCCCACCTAAAAGTTTTTCGAATAAAGGGGTCAGAAATAAAATATCCTCGGTATATGGTCATGAAACTGCCATGTGAATCAAGATGTACGGAAAAATTATAAAAAGCAAATGTACAATTTTCAAAACAATGTTAATCATTCTATGTACATATTGTTAAGAGTTGAAATTGATTATCTCAATTGTTATTTGTCCAAAGGTGTGTATAGAAATTCAGTTACAGTTTTTTATCTCCAACTAATAGCAGAAGGGTGTACAGAAAAGGAATTTCACTCATGTGGTTTTATTGTATTTTTAGAATTGTGTAATAATTTGGGTAGCAATTCTCTACCCTAATTTTGCGCTTGTATAAACATCTCACTTCTTAATGAAAGCTGTGCAACCTTGCTTATTATGAGACACCGTTTCCCCTACTCTATTTTAGTGCCTCTATTTCTCACCTTATGGTAACTTCCTACACTACTTTTGTTCGCTGGTTTTCTCTTGGTATCATAGCCATCCTGGTGACTGATCCTCCTTGTTTTTCTCTTGGTTGCCCTTTTATCATTGGTTTTGTTCCTGTTTATGCCTTATTGATATGACTAAAAGTGTTCTGTCAACTTGAGTGCCTTGACCAATGACGCCTCAACTTGTTCAGATGCATCTTCTCATCCGATAAGTTCTGATTTGATAAATCCTTCCTTCTTGCATCACAGTGATAACCTTGGTGCTATTCTTGTATCCAAGCCATTAACTGAAGAAAACTGCACCACATGGAGTAGATTGATGACTATGGCCCCTGTGGCTAAGAATAAATTTGTTTAAATGATGGTTCTCTACCAACCCTTGGTCAAGATAGCACTGAGTTTATACTTTGGGCACGTTATAATACAATGGTGCTTTCTTATATTATAAACTCCTTGTCAAACAAGTTTTGCTGGCAGCATTATCTATGCAACAATAGCCAAAGGAGTTTGGGTTGACATCAAAGAGGGATATATCCAAAGCTTGGCACCAAGGAAGTTTCAACTGAAATTAAAGTGCTCAATTGTCTCAAGACAACATGATAGCGGCTGCTTACTATACTAAAGTACAAAATATTGGGACGAGCTTGAGTCCTATGATGTTCTTCCTATTTGTTGGTGTGGTGCTCTCAAAGTGATTGCAGATAAACTTCAAAAACACAAATTCTTGTTGGACCTCAATGAGTCTTACAAAACCATAAGAGGTCAAATTCTACTGCGTGACCCATTACCGTCCATTGGCAAGGTGTATTCTCTCGAACTTCAAAAAGGAAAATAGTGAGAGGTCAGAATGCATTCTACCAATTTTGAGAACATTAGTCTCGCAGCTGCCAACCTTGATGTTAAGAACATTGGAAACAGAAATGGAAATTTTAGGCCTCAGCATTTTTACTGTACCCACTATCATACGAATGGGCATACTGAAGAATAGTGTTATAAGTTGGTGGGCTATCCACTGAATTCAAAAATTGAAAATCGGCAAAGGCAGGTAGAGAAATTAGCCTGCAAGAGTGCACCTATGGATGGCACTAACGATTATTCAAGTCTGCAAAATGTTTCTACTGCTGCTACTGTGAAACCAAGTGAACCGATTAAGGAGACTATACTTGTCTTTACGGCTAAAGATTATGCTCAGTTGAGGCAACTCCTTAAAGGAAAAACCATCTCAACGTCTTGATGGAGATTTCCTAATGCATATACAAACAAAAGAATATGCCCTAAAGCAAGATCTCATTCATGCTAAATCACTGAATTAAAACTTTAACTGTAGCGGAAGCGTACTTGAATCCATTTGAACAACTGGATGGTGAGATTGCAGTAGGATCTTCCAGGGTCTGTGTGTAGCACATGCGGTTTCTCTCAGATGGGGAAGAGACAACCCTAAAAAGCGATGTTTCAACTCTCTTTTTCTCTCTGCACGACCCCAGAGACCACTACCCTTTTATATTGTGAGCAATTATGGATTCAGCCCATCAAAGAATTCGTAATTACATACAGGTATGTATACATTATAAAAATACCCTGTACCATATAAAATGATGTGATATCCCAAAACGCAATCACTTAACCGGATATTTATATTAAGATAGCCATAATATCTGAAATTTTGCATTGACATATGCCAGCCCACCAAATGATCCTTACACTTCTAACCCAGTTCCACAGGCCCATTTTGCATGTGTCTATAAATTGTTCAAATAGTTGGATTTTAAACAGTGGCGCAGGTCTCCACATGTGTTTGTCCTTGAATTTTTTGTCTAATACCATCAAACTGACTTCAGTTTTTTGTATATGTTTGCCGAACAACCAGATTGTCAAAGCTTCTCATGTTGAAGAAGTGATTTTGTCTTCTTCTTTGTCTATTAAGAATGTTTACTTCATCCCCAAAGTAAAATATAATTTCATTTCAGTTAGTTATCTAATTGAACAATGCTGTTGTATTGTTGTTTTCTACCGATCAGGTGAGGCTAGAGGTAGCTTTACATATTTTAACCCCAAGTCACCAACTCCCTACTAAGTTCACCTACTGTTTTCATGCCTTTTTGACTTCAGACATTGCGGCACATGCACCTAGGGCATCCTTCCTTTTCAATGAATAAATTGTTCACTCAATGTGATTCACAATCTTTAGAGTCAAGTTCTACATGTCAAGTCTATCGAATGTCAAAAAAACATATGTTACCTATCATTTTGAGTAATACCATAGCTGAATTTCCTTTTGAACTTCTACACTATGACTTGCGGGGACCTTACACGCAAGCCCCAAGTATTGGATCACATGTCTTTCTTACCATTATGGATGACTATACTAAGGCCGTCCGGACTTATTTAGTGAAATTTAAAAGTGCAATGTTCTTCAACCTTACATTATTTTATTTGAAAATCAATATCAAGCCAATGTTTTAAAAATTAGAATTGATAATGTTGGAGAGTTTTCACTACCGAGCTTAATTTTTTGTGGAATAAAAAAATTGTTCATGATCATAGTTGTCCCAACACACTGAAATAGAATGGTGTTGTAGAGAGAAAGCATCATCACATTCTAAATGTGGCAAGGGCTTTAAAATTTCAATCCGTACTTGCATTTTGACAGCCACATGTTTGATAAACATGACTCCAATTGAAAGTTTGCATGGTTTAATGTTGTTTGGAAAACTTTTTG
Source organism: Nymphaea colorata (assembly GCF_008831285.2). Taxonomy (NCBI): domain Eukaryota; kingdom Viridiplantae; phylum Streptophyta; class Magnoliopsida; order Nymphaeales; family Nymphaeaceae; genus Nymphaea; species Nymphaea colorata. The sequence continues at coordinate 3,865,051 of NW_022204507.1, read as the reverse complement.
CAAAAGTACCTATCACAAGAACTTAAGAGTTTTGGTTATTTTTTATGCAAAAATCTGAGTCCTAACTCAAAATCTGAGTTATATCTCTTGTGAAAAAGGTAACGAGTTGTTTGATTTAGAACCAAACCAATTTCGCAAGTTGTTGTGCAGTTTTTTATGAGAGTATGTTCCCCTTTGTACTTGTTAAAGAAGAAGACACCTCATTTCTTACTCCTTTTCCTGTTCACGAACATCAAGGTGAACAATTTACAAGAGAAAGTGTACCTCAACCAAATCAGGTACAACCTACGCCTAAAGATTCCAATGTTGTGTCTGATTCTTTAGTATTGTCCCGTGAAAATTATGATAATTTGCAAACTACTATACCCAGCTCCACAACTCCAATGCAAATTGAACCTGGACCTATTATTTTCCTTTATGAACCCACTTCACCAAACATGCGACAAATAAATTTTCCTTGAATTGTTAAAAATTAACCTCTTAGGGGATCAGCTAGAATACCTAAACTCTCAGTTCTCCTAAAGGATTTTTCCTGTGGAGCTGCACAACAAGAATCACATGTTTAATTCACTTGGACAAAGGTGTGCAACAAGAAATCACTTGAGTAATGTCTATTATTCAATGCTTTTTCAGCCTTCCACAGAGCCTTTATGCTATCCATATCTCAAAACTCAAAGCGTACATCTTTCAGCCAAGCAGTGCATGACTCCAACTGCGATCGAGCCATGAAAGTAGAACTAGTAGCTTTGCGATCAAACGACACTTTGGTACTTGGCCTTCTCCAGCAGATGTCACTCCCGTCAATTGTAGATGGGTGTATAAAATTAAATACAAATCAAATGGAGAGTGGAGCACTATAACAGAAATATAAATCAAATGGAGAGTAGAGCACTATAATGCATGATTGATAGTGAAGGGTTATGCCCAAATTGAGGGATTTGATTTCCATGACACCTATGCTCCAGTGGCAAAGTTTGAGACAATGAGATGTCTTCTTTTAGTAATGGCAAATAAGCAATTGGACAATCCATTATATGGAGTGGTACATATCCATCTAAACCAAGATTTTGATGAAGATATGTACATGGAGCTGCCATCTGGATATGGAGAAAAGAAACAGGTGTTTGTAAACTTCCCAAGTCTCAATATGGTCTTTGCCAGGCACCACAGAATTGGTTTGCTAAGTTCTCCACCATTGTGTTAGACTATAGTTTTGTTCAATCAAAGAATGAGTGTAGTTTGTTTAGCTACAAAGAGGAGCAGAATCATAGCTGTTGTGGCCTATGTCGATGAGTTGATTATAGCTAGAAATGAAAACCAAATAGCCATACGATTAAAGGCTTATTTGACAGCAACTTCAAAATGAAGGACTTAGGTGGATTTAAAATTCTTTCTTGGTATTCAGTTGGCTTGATCAAAGGAGGGCTTGTTCCATCACAATGGAAGTATGTATGTGATATATTGGATGAAGTTAGGTTCTTGACTGTTAAACAAGATAAAATTCCAATGGAGCAAAAAGTGTATTACTCAGCAAGCAATTGAGAACCAGTGCAAGACCATCAA